>NW_018165317.1:281615-323762 GCF_001263595.1 Phalaenopsis equestris | reverse complement strand
TATATATATATATATATATATGGTTGTAAATGAACAACCCCTTAGTTGGATAATATAGATACAAACTATAGATTTTATAATCTTTAACATATAGACATTAAAGGATAATAAATATTTTTATTGGTTGCAGTATTGCCTCTCAAACATAATATAATTTGTCGATAAAGAACTTTGGTAACTCTATACACAACCTTTTTTCTGAGTTTCAATGACATAATATCATTATAAATAATAGACATGGACATGTTCAAAATCTTATCTTGAGCATTCCTGATTTCAATCTCTAGTTGATGCTTCTAAACATCAATCTAATCCTTTTGAAGCACCTCACAATTACAATTAATTATGATTATTACCCAAAAAGGGTATGCACAAATCTCAAGATAATTTAAAGGTTCAGATCTCAGACGAAAAGCTAGAATTTTTTATTACGGTGATGAGGTGAAAACCACTTAGCCAACTGAAAGCTAGCAGACTAAAGGGCTACCAACCGATCAAAGGTTTGACAAAGAAATGGACACCGAAGTAGACCAGAAATAAGCATCCACATCAACGACCGACCAAAGGTCTAGTACCCCAAAAAATTTCACAAATTTCAACGCGATGCTCTCTCAACAAGTCTTCTAAAGATCTCAAAATATCTTCAAAGATCACCAAGGAATAGGCAAGTTTATCGGTCGTCACAAGGCTGACTGGCTACCATACTCAAAACCGACAGGCTTCTCAGGGCGAAGGTTAACTGGGTCCAGACATAAAATTGACTAACTTTCCTGAGCAAGGGTTGATCGATGTCCATAAGAAAAGGTGCTAAAAAATGTTTTAAATATGAAAATGAGGATAAAAAGATAATAATAACATGTAACACCCCTATTAAAGAAGGGGCAAGCATGTAATTTTACGCTTTGTCTCTCTATCTTCTATAAATGGGGAGATCATAACATGTATTAAAGGTTTTTTCTTCTATAGGCTTTGGTCGCTTTAGGCTCTTCTCTCTAAACCCACTCTATAAAGAGATATCTCTTTTCTTCTCTCATGTAACCCTCCAGTTACATTACATAAAATGGGTCATGTAACTAAGGATTACCGTAGTTCACTCCTACGAGACAAGTTTGTGCGATCTCTCATTCTCTCTGCCTCTCCCTTTCCCTAATGGTTTCTACTACTTCGATCTTTGGGCATGCTTCACAGAACAAATCTGGATTCAATGTCATAAAAGAATAACCCCCTAAGCCCATGAGCAAGGATATCCAGGGAGTCTAATCATTGCATTAAATTTTGAATATTAAGATTTGATTTATTTTATTAAAAATTTTGCTAGTACTTATCACAGTTGTCATTATTAAAGAGCAAGAAAATTAAGGATCATAATATGTACACCTAAAAATGATCTGCACTAATCTCAAGACAATCTCATGATCCATATCACATACGAAAAGGTACAAGTTGTCATTAAGCCGACCTGCTAAAGACCACCCAGCCAACTGACAGACAGCTGATTAAAGGGCTACTGGCCGACCAAAGGTCAAACGACTAAAAGGGTCGTCGGGCTGACTAGAAACAGACATTCATGTCGACGACAGATCAAATTTGTAGTTCCCCCAACAATCTTACAAGTATCAACATGAGGCTCTCTCTACAACTCCCCAAAAGATATCCAAAGATCTAAACAAATCCTCCAAATATCACCAAGGAACAAGCAAGCCTACCGGCTACCATACTCAAAACCGACCAGCTTCCCAGGGCAAAGGCCGAGCGATGTCCAGACATAAAATCGGTCGACTTCCCAGAGTGAAGTTAGGGAAGTCGACTAATATCCGTCCGAAAAGGTGCTAAAAGCGGTTATAAACACAAAAAGGCGTGTCAAATGACTAGTAATCTGTAACACCCCTATTAAAGCATGAGCAAGCATGTAATTTTACACTTTGTCCCTCTATCTTCTATAAATTGGGGGACCATAACATGTATTAGAGGTTTTTGCTTCTCTAAGATTTGGTCTTTTTTATGATCTTCTCTTTAGACCCACTCTATAGGGAGATCTCACTTCTCTTCTCTCTTGTAACCCCTGAGTTACAATATATAAAATGAGTCACAGAGTCCGATAATACCTCAGTTCGCCCCTACAGGCAAGTCTGTATCTCTCTCTCTTTCTTCCTTTTTGTTTCTCTCTACCTCTTCCTCAAAGTTTCTACCGCTCTGACTCTTAGACATGTCTCACAGGATAAATCTGAATTCAACACTATGATCTATATTTCTCATGCACATAAATTAATGCCTTTAAGGAATGCAATCAATGATAAGTTGTATCACATAACAATCTACCTTAAACATTCAATTCCCAAAGTTTGACGTGATCAAACATACAACCTCCATACATTTTCTTGGCCACAAAAACCATATTACATTTTTGCAGTTTGACACCACATTCTCAAGATTAGTAGTCATTCCCACTCTTATAATAGTCCGGAGATTAAGATTTATAATAAATCAAATCCGATGTTAATAACTGCTATTTTCAATGGGATATTGCACCCGAAACATTGCTATTTACAAATCTAGCACCCTCTTTCTTCCATTTTTCAAGACAAAACACCAACCCCTATCATTTATTTTTATTAATTTCTCAATTGATTGATTGTGTAAGGCATAAATACTGGCACTGTAAACGTTGATCTGATAAAATATCATTTATTTTTTAAAAAATTCATTAAAAAAACCAGCTTAAATTCACTCAAAATAGACATTTGTTCCTCCATGTCGGAGGCCGACACCTTATACACAGAACTCGTATGCATACTTTCATCAAGTTGAACACCTCGATCAGAAGAGGAAATATTAGGTCAGGACTCCGGATGCAATCAGTCCTATAGGGGAGCGATATGTATAAAATGGACCAATCACAGTGTATTGTGATGAGTTCACTTTACACGTGATGTCTCCTTATTATACTCCGAATGATCCGGAGTCCTGATAATATTTTCTCCAATCAGGAAGTCGTTTAGTTAGGGCACACCATTTACATACATACCTTACATATTTACATATCTAACACCTAACTTTTAGTATTTATATTTTTACCATGCACACATTTCATATCACAGGAAAAATATCACCTTTCTTAACTTCTAACAGCGTAGATGCACATTTTCAAATATAAATAAAATTTTATTTTAGGGATGACTAAAAATAAAGGACCCGAAACACTGATATTTACGAATCAAACGTTCGGTCCGTGCCATGATCAACTCTTTGAAAATTTGATAAAAATGAAAAATATGGGTATAGGATTTACCGTGAATTATGATGTTTGAGGGCAAAATTTGTAAAATAGATGAAAGACGGTGCTTTATTTGTAAATAACAATGTTCCAGGTGATATGTATGTAATGAAAAAATATTACATCAGGACTCCAAACGTAGAGCTACCGTTCGGATTGCGATAGTTAGGAGTATCTCACGGTGATACATGAATATTTTATCTGCGTTATTTGTAAAAAATAAAGTGTTATTATAGTATTTTGAGGTGTTATTGAAATATCCCCCCACGTTACTTGATTTGAGGCTGAAGTGTTATTGAAATAATCCACCGCATTACTTGATTTGGGGTTGCATTATTCCAATAACATAATAAAAATTGAAATAATACGGAAAATATGTCGAATAACACAGCCTCAAATCAGGTAATACGATAAAATATATGAAAGACAGTGTTTTATTTGTAAATAACAATGTTCCACGTGATTTGTATGTAATGAAAAAATTTTACATCAAAAACTCCGAACGTAGAGCTACCGTTCGAATTGCGATAGTTATGAATCTCGTGGTGTTACATGAATATTTCATCTGCGTTATTTGTAAAAAATAAAGTGTTATTTTAGTATTTTACGGTGTTATTGAAATATTCCCCCACATTACTTGATTTGAGGCTGGTGTTATTAAAATATTACACCGTGTTACTTGATTTGGGGTTATATCATTCCAATAACATAATAAAAATTAAAATAATACGGGGAATATGTCAAATAACACGGCCCCAAATCAAATAATACGATAAAATATTCTAATAACACCTCAAAATAATCGAATAAAACTTCATTTTTTTTACAAATAACACAAATGAAATATTCTTATTACACAACGAGATATTCCTAACTATCGCAATCCGAATGTAGCTATGTTCGGAGTCCTGATGTAATTTCGTATGTAATTAAAAATATTTTATTTCAAATAAAAATAAACAAAATAAAATTAAAAGCGATTCCACCAAAAAGGGGAAATTTAATAGTTACAAATATATCCCCAGAAACAAGTCCAAATATTGGCACAAATGATGAAGTATCAGTAAATGTTATACCATGAATATGAATCCTACAAACATGTTAGTGCCGCATAAACTTTATTTTTAGATTTATACCCCTCAAATCTTAACATCATATTAAAAAAAAAAAAAAAAAACTTGCTAGTTCTAATTTTTAAAAAATACAACATCTTTTCCAAGCATGGGCAAAGTAATAAATATAAAAATCAAAGTTTAGGTGTCAGATATGTAAATACCATCTTTTTTTACTTTCAGATGCATAAATACAATGCTATTATGTATGACAGACAATTCATCAACAGAAATGTGCATGCAAAGTCAAAGTTAGATAAAGATTTATCTGCAAATAGATCTTTTTGATAAAAACTATTGGTAAAATAATCAAAAGAACTTGAAACTAATTTGTGTTTCTATCTTACTTGTAGGGAAATTTACATACAAACCACACAATACTCCTGCATTTACATATCTAAAACCTGAACTTCTATATTTACACTCATAACACTTGCTGTCATAAATCAATGCAAGAAAAAGTGTGTACTTTCACTCTTAAAATGCAAGTGTTGTTATTTTTGGTGTGATATTAAGGATTTGAAAGCTACATGCATGTAAATATGAAAGTTTTGGTGCCGGATATGTAAATACATAATTGCTATGTGGTAGGTATGTAAATGCCCCCTCTTTTTCCCTAATTTTATCTACCAATAAAAACCCCATTCAAAGCATACCACAGACATACAATATAATGGCAAGAGACAAGTAGAGAACAAAATAAAAAGGCAGCTAACAGCTAAAGAATAATACAGAAAGTAATAATTTTGCTCTCAAATAAAAGCTAACGGCTAAAATTTTCAAACGAAATAAGTAAATAACAAAGATTGGGGGGGCCTCACAAGTAAAACCTCAGGTATCTGCAGAAAATAGAAAAAACAACAGAGGGGCTATCTGAAACAAACAAATTGTCCTAAACACATGACTAACATCCTTACAAAAGTAATTTTCATTTTTTTTTGTTTTTGGAAGATAAATATATTGATAAGAAAAAGAAAGTACTCCATAGACTGCCAATTCTTTAACTTAGTCCCTCTCTAGACTAACGATGGTTCTAGCCAGTTTTTGTTTTGGGTACCTTCTTCTTCGGTTGGCGTTTAGGTGTGGCATTCTTCATCCCCAGGAAGAAAAGCAGCGAACCGAAGAGAGCCAAGTTCTGCAAAAGTAGGGAACAGATTAGGCGCTCCCTAGAACTCCTGTGAAAAATTTAGATTCTCATGAACCATAATTTTTGGGGAGGTGAAGAAGTTTCACCTGTGTGAATTTGATGAAAAGTTGAACGAATTCTGGTCTTTCAATGTCGAAGTTGTAGAAGTCGTAAACAATAGGTGTAATGAATGCCAGATATAGAAGCTGCAAAGCAAGGTGGGAGTAATACTCATCATTATCATTAGCTGTGTAATTATCTGAGTTGCTAAATTTATTCTTGTCAAAAATATTAAGCCACTACATCTAAGAAATTGTTATCTAGCCATTTAAATTTCTGCTACTCCTGGCTAATTTTATCATTAGATGTCAAGGACGCATCTATATCATTAGTTGTACATATCCATATTAGCAATTCTACTTTCAATTTAATTTTAATAGAAGTTACTATATGTGTTCCTCTCATAAAAGTATTCTTAAATTTATCTTTTTAATTTTCACACACAAGCACTCATCTTAAGAAATTCATTTATTTCAATATCCAATTGAAAATCAAAAGTTGATTTATGTTTGACACTTGGTCCCATACAACATCAACAACCTAACAAATTTTTATTAGATTTATTAAGTCTCCACAATTTCATTTTAATGAATAGTAACCCAAAGGCCCTTTCCAATTTTAATAAACCAGCTTGTATCTTCATTATTTAATAAAAAAAAATTGAATATATATTACTTTATCTTCTAATAATATTGATTAGTAATTACAGATATTATACCCACTAAATTTGACTTCAATAAATTTGATCTTTGTTCTATTGATACTAAGTCATTTATCTTTTAAATATGTCCTCCAATACTCGAACTTTTCACAGAGTTCAACAAATATCTAACTGAATAGAACAATGTCGTCAATAAAAAGTATTGCCAAGGCTCCTCATTTTGCAAGCATTCTATAAATAAAAGGAATATTTACATACGAAGCACACAACTCTTATGTATTAAGTATCTCACTCCTAAACTTTCATATTTACATACATAGGTGCTTTAAACCTATGCATTAAAAGGTGCATTTCACTTTTAAAAGTGGCAATAGTTTTATTTTTATATGAAATTAAAGATTTGAGTGATATATGTGTAAATATGAAAGATTACATGTCAGATATGAAAATACATAAGAATTGTGTGCTATGTATGTAAATGCGCCTAAATAAAAATTCATTTGCCATAAAAATGCTTTTTAAAAGTGAAATACACCTTTCAATGCATAGGTATGAGCACCAAAATGTTATGGCTGAATATGAAAGTTTAGGTGTGGATATGAAAATACATAAGAATTGTGTTGCAATGTATGTAAATGCCCCCAAATAGAAATTCATTTGCCAAGAAAATGATGCCATGGAAGGTACAAAAAAAGAAAAAAACTGTAACTAGAAAGCGAAATAGTTCTATTGTGCCACAGATATTTATATTGAACATAGGAAACCAAAAAAAAAAAAAAAAAACGGCCACATTTAGCCGGGAAAGTGAGGAGAACTCGAAGCCAAGTTAAAAAAATTAAACCTGTTTAAGCAAATAAAGAAGCCATCCAAAGTGCATATGCTTCTATACTAACAATGTCAATGTTTTCACTTCGTATTAGTTAAGTTCTACAAGATAGATAATAAATGGAACATGCAAAATTACATTCATTAACAATGCAATTAACAAGTAACCGTCTGTAAAGTAGAGGTAAATCAGAAAAATGTACAATGTACAATTGATGATGAAAAAATTAATATTCATGGCATTAAAAAAAAACCTTAGAAGATTTACATACATACCGCTGAATTCTTATGTATTTCATATCTAAGACCTAAACTTCAATCTTCACATATATGCCACCTACCTGGGTTTTTTCACTTTTTTAAAAGTTCATATTTTTTACATGATATGAAAGATTTGGGCGGGCCATAATTGTAAAAAACAAAATTTAGGTGTGAGACATGTATATACATAAGATCTGGGTGGTATGTATACAAATGCCCCAAAAAATCTTACTTTTTCATAATATCTTCAGAACAAGAGGGAGAGGGAGGGGAGGAGTAAACATACAAGAAGATAAGCTCCAAAAGTGCTGCTGAAGATGAACAGAAGGCCCCCAAGCCCTTTAAGAGCTATGGTAGTGGCAATAACATGCTTCATCTACAAAATAAAAAATAAAAATGCTAGGCATTGCATATTTATGAAAATGCAAAAATTCTGATCATTTATAAAAGACAAAACACAGATGTTACGATGAGCTACAAAAATCATAAGAGAACTCACTCACATCAATATGCGGCGCTACTACTCCCAAGTGTGAAGCCACATGCCTTGTCAATTGGTTGAACTTGGGCCTGAGTGCCTTTGCCGCCGGTCCACCGTCGTTTCCAAATTCAATAATCCTGAAAATAAATGTAACATGTTCTTTAAATGTGGATTGATCAATTATGGTTATAATTTCTTTTTAATTTTCATTTCGGCGAAAAGATAAACGACATCTAAGCATCTCAATACGCTAATAAGATAATTTTATACTATAAATGTTAGCAGATGCAAAAACACCTAAATATAATCCCAATACGAAAATAACTTATAATTTTAATATTTGCAACATATTTCACACAATCTAGATTTTAAAATTCACAAAACAATTTCAAACTGTAGTTTCTCATGATATATAATAGGCATTAATATGAAGGTCAAACATAGCATAATTCATTCACATAAAAAGGTTGGAGATATGGAAATAAAAAATGATGTATTGAAGTAATCTCATAGCATGCCACAAAGATAAGGTAATTAATGAAAGAAAAAATACTAAAAATTTAATAAGTTTACATATTCAGCAGAATCAATACAAAAAACTAGATAAATATTAAAATTCACAAAATAATATTTCATATAATATAGTTTTCAATAGCAAAAACCTTCATATTTCCATCAGGATACAAAATACAAGAAAGAATTTCTACTCAAATACACAAAATATCACAAATTGAATAAATCAAAAAACAACAATATAGCCGGATAGAATAAAACACAAAGATGACAGATTATCTATTAAAAAGGGATATTAGCAAAAGAAATGAAATGGAAGGAGAGAGAGAGAGAGATTAAAATCCAGCAAATGGCTCCAAATTTTTGTCCATGTAGCAGCTGTTGTGGGTAGATTGAGAAGATATGGTAGAACAGTTGCCGAAATGAAGGATAAAGTGATGCAATCAAATTCTGATCAATCAAATTCCACATATGAAACTGATTGTTTGTAGCTGCAGGACATGGACAGCTCCCCTCTAGAAATTCAGTAAATCCATTTGCCATGAAAACATTAAGAAATTGTGATCATCGCACATGACAATTCTCTGTAGCGGGCTGATTTTGAGTGAATTTCTTGAGATGAGAGAGTAGGAGCTTTAAAGAGGAAAGAATACTGGTGTTAGGTATCGGTAGAGTCAAAAATTGGGAATTGGCAGTGATGGATTCTTCCATGGCCAAAAAGAATCGTGGATTTAGGGTTATCAATTTACTTACGGCTGTAAGAAGAAGGCTCTGCTACCAAAGAGACTATGACCAGGAAAATTGCTTCTACCAAGAGAGGAGGAATTTCTATATCTGATTTTGTATCCATACTAACCGTGAACAGTAAGCTTTGCATATATATACTAGAGAACTGAAGATTCTAGAAAAGCTGTAGTTAGTTATTGACTGCTAACATAGGATACATGTAACCCCAGGTGAGTCTAATTGATATGTGGTATTGTTACAGCTGATATGAAGAACATCCTTTCGTTATATTAGAAGTATAAATTTTGTTAAGGAGATAAAGTTGAACTTCTTAATTGGCATCTCACTTCTATAAAACAGTAAATATGCCAATCAATTTGTCTGCATTCGGTATAGTTTTTAGGAATTAGTACAATTTTCAAGTAAAATATTACGATCAAATTAGTATGTATGCTCCTAATAGTAGTTTAACAATTCTATAGTGAACACTAGTTGACTAATTAAATATTAATCACAGCACCAAACAAAAATTTTAAGCAATCAAGTACCAAGCAACCACTTCACCCTAACTAGTAATATATTTTCAAAAAGTAAACAATAAGATCACTAGTTAATTTACTATATACTAAATTCTAAAAATTAAGTAATTTACAGTAAATCTCTCCTTAATCGACACATCAAATCATGTATTGTTCTTGCCTGCAAATTTGGTGGTGAAAGGGGACAATAAGCTACTCATACCCCACTCCAAATAAGAATTTTACTCAATGATTTTGTGCCAAAATTAATTAAATGAACTCAAATTTGAAATTCACTAGTACTAAGATGCTCCAAGGAAGTGACATGATACAATTATGATGGAAATAAAGGGTTTGGCGAAGCATCACCAATAATTCTAACTTGATTGTTGTTAAAGAAAAAAAGTAAAGGCCAACTAGGCCTAAAACTAATAGAAATTTGCACAAATTTTAGAAAATTTGGATGGGAAAGAGAATTGGTGCATGAAGTGACTAAGGGGTTGTTTGGTTAGAAAGATTTGTGGTGTACTACAATTCATTGGCAGAGATTTAAGGAATTATTTGTTTGGTATGAAGAAGTACAAGTACAATAAAAAGTTTGAAAGAATTTAAAGTTCACCATTAGTTTATTTTGGCTGAATTTAGAATTTTGGTCAATTTGACCGAATTTGAATTACACTATAAAATACTATCGGCAAACTATCGCCCGTCACCAACCCCTACCGTCGGCAGCTTCCCACCTACCGCCGCCGGCCCTCCTCCACTACCCTCCGATTCCCAAAAAATCATTGCATTATTTTTATCTACTTCAAACCAAATAAAAAAATATAAAATCCAGCACTTATTTTACAGTGAATCAAATAACCATAAAGTATTTCAAATATATTGTAATAACATTACTCTGCAAAACTTTTACATTTTTACTTCATTTTTAGTAAACCAAACCCCTAAAAAAATAAAAATTTATTTTTTATAAGTTAAAAAAATAAAAAAAAACAAAACAAATTATTAATCATTTTCTAAGGAAATATTAATAATAGAAATAGGGTTGAGATTGTAGCAAATAAATATTTAAAATGATAAGATTGTTAAAGTAAATAGAGTTATTGATAGGTTGATTTTGGTTATGACAATTATTAATATTATAAATATTTTTAGTCGTTATGCAGCCTAACTTACATTAAAAGAATATATAAAAATTCAATTTTGAGAAGAGATGGATAAACTGCTACAATGTATACCTATGAAAGTAATATTTGTTGGTGCACACTTAAATAATTGTATAAGTTCTAGTAAAACCACAAAAACATAAAGAGACTGGTTGTGATCAACTGTGTTTACTGTATTTTTCCCTTTTCTTTAATAAATCAAATTATCTTTTAAAACACTCAAATAACTAAAAAATAATTTGAGTGTATTTTTTAAAAAACAATATAATTTATTTTCAACATAGCAGGCATGTTTTATTTCAAATCAAAACACAAACAAAATAAAATTAAAATGCAAAATAGAAAAGAAAAACAAAAATAATACCGAACAGCCTCTAAATTTAAATTTTCAAAAGCTTGAAATCTTGCAATAACATACACATAAAGATTAAGACAAGCACTTAGTTACTTTCAAAAATAGAGCCAGCAAATCATAAACAATTTATTCCTGCTAGGAGGAAAGAAAAACATTTTGCAAATATTGCATGGTTATTCCCAGAATGTTTGACTACATAATATAAAATATATGTTTATTTTAAGAATATAAAAATAATAATAATAATATAAATAATGTGGAAGAATTTAATAGTTATAAATTATAATATTTAAAGAAAGGCCGTTAAAAGGGGTAAATAAAAATACTTCAATAAAGCATAACCTATGATAAGAGGGCTAGTTCTATTAATAAGACTATCGTAGCGATTTTAATCAAGTCTAAAAAGAGTCATGAGACTTATTGGAATAAGAAGATACTAAAAGTAATTATAGATGAAAAAAAGTACTTTCTACATAACGGTAAAAAAAATTAAAACTATCAAAGCTTAGAATAACTACAAGAAAACTTCAGAGAGGGTAAAGAGAATGGCAAAATATATAAATTTTAACAATTAATAATAAAAGGCTTAATACTGAACGAAAAAACAAATCCATAAGGCAGAGCTAAGAGTGCTAAAAACATTGATCAAACCAAATGTATTAAAAGCAGAGAATAAGATCTTAATTAATGATGAAGCCATCAAGGAAAGATAAAAATGTTACTTCAAACAATTATAAACGAGAGCTTGAGTAATGGAAGTAGTAGGGAAAAGTATAATGAATAAAATAAGGTAGATTATAAATTAATCAAAAATAAATAAATGAGACTTGCTATAAATAAGATAAATCAAGGCAAAATTATGAATCATGCAATGAGGCTACAAAAGAAGGCACACTCTTTTGGTTTGGGCATTAATATTTTTGATGAAATTTTTAAGAAAGTATGTCAAAAGATCAAAGAACAAAAGTTTCAATAACATTATTGAACCACAAAGTAGATGTTCAACGTTATTTATAAAGGTATCAAACCTATGAATCATGCAATGAGGCTACAAAAGAAAAAATGGAACACAAAAAAATTTTATCATTTTATTAGAATTAATCAGCATTTCCCAACAAGATCTAGTATGAAAACATTTTGTATTAAAACAACTAATGAAAAAATATATATATAAATAATTGATAGTCATAATATGATTTCTATTAATCTTGAAAAAATATATGATTGAGTTGAGCGAATAAATTGGTTTGCATTATGCAAGAAAGATATCAAAAGCATGTTAAAGTTATTAAAGATATGCATAAGGTTCAGTTATATTAGTTTTATAGGCAATTGAAGAGTGATCAAAGAGTTCAATAGTACAATAGATTTACATCAAGGATCAGGATTTACTCCATATGATTTTGCATTAACTATGAAAATGCTCATAAAGCATAATCAAAGTAAGGTGCCTTGATATATGCTTTTGTACCTTCCTAATCAGTGAGAAACCAACTAAAGTCAAAATTCAACGCAATGAATGAAAATCTTTAAAAGATAGAGCGGTTAAAATTAATTAAATAAAGATTGAACAAATGGTATATATTTTAGGGGAGTCTGATCTTAGCCATTATTAATTAATATTATTAGACGATAATTATATCTAGGTGTTATAAGCTAGGTATTATAGATCCATTGTACAAAATAATGGAGATAAAGACGAGTATATAATTTTTATAGCTAAGGTCAAATGGATAAAATGTAGGTGCCTTAGAAATGGTATCGGCCTCAAAAGTATCTGAGAAGCTATAACCACACATTTCCTTGCTCGAACAACCAGTCAAGTGCCTTTTCATCATCAACATCATTTAACACATCATAAAAAATAATGAATAACAATAAAAACTTAAAATATGAATTGCTCAATATGATAAATATAAATCATCTCTCCAAAAAGGAAGAGAAATAAATGGTGCAAAGCAAACTGTACCTTTTTTCTTCCTTTGGCCTGCAATGAGATGTTATTGATTATGGACAAACAAATCGATGAAGCATAGTGGCATGGATCACAACAACGAATTTAACATTCTACTTCTGCTTTTTTAGCCTCAACTTGCCTTGTTAAAGCTACTAGGTTAAGTGTTTTGTCTATATGATTAAAATGCAATTAAACCAAAATGTGAGTGCAAATCATCTCTATTAAAAGAATTAGAAAAAATGGCACAGAGCGCCTTCGCCCTTTGTATATTTTTGTATGTGATTAAATGAAATGTTTTATGGACAAACAACTTATATGAAGCACAATAACAAACATTTCAACAAACAATTTATCACAGAACTTTTGATTTTTTTTTTTTGGTAGTGAAATTAAAAAAGCTTAGCTTTAATACTATTTACTGATCTTCCACTCCCTTTTTCATTCTTTTTCTCTCATCATATGATCGTAATACTTACTATAATTTACTCACTCACCCACTATGCACCATTTTTTCCCTTTGCTATCACTTGAGGTACGAGGAAGAAGAATCAAAACTATTAATAAAAATTTGAATACTTAGTTGAACACTCGAGCTTCATTGGACTTAAATTGTCAGGGAAATGCACTTCAATTACTAAAAAATTCACAATCTTTAAACTCATCGAGAAATTAAATAATTGCCTAAAGGAAATAAAATTAAATTGACCAAAAGCATTATTTGGGATAACAGAAATAATCCTAAAATGGCAACAATATTGTTATTAGGAACATGCGGGGGCAAAAAGTTATCAATTGCTTAGCAGCAGCAGCAAAAGGAGCAACAATTGCAGTCCAACTTGCTAAGGCAAATAAATAATGATTACTACATATTCATGGACATCGATGTTCCATTATCAATAGAATAAAAAATAAAAAAAAACACACACACACACACACAAACAAATTTAGCTATACATGCCATGCTATGCTAAATTACTAAAAAACTGAAAATCGCCAAAATCATTAAAAAATAAAAAAATTTCAAGAGAATGTCCGTCCGTATGGTTATCACTTTGTTCTCTATAGTGTTATTAACCTCAAGTCGAATGCTCATCTTAGTGCCCGAGCAAGGCTAGGTGAGGCCAAAATTATTCACATAACTTCCAAGATGGCGCCAATATTATGGTGTTGTAACCATTTCAAATTATAACACCTAAACTTTCATATTTACACATCTCACACCTAAACTTTCATATTACTTTCATATTTACACATGTAACAATCAAATCTTTAGTAACATATCTAAAATAGCACTATTACCGCTTTTTAAAAATGAAATACATTTTTCATACATAGGTTTAGAGCGCCAAAGTGAGAAATGTAAATTCGTAAGAATTGTGTGTCAGGTATGTAAATTTCCCTACTGGGAAAGATGGCTGTCAAAACTTAAAACTGAAGATGTATTTTTTTATGATAATAACTTGGTATGTGTTAATGTGGAAAGAGAATCAGCAATGGCAACAAACAACCAATGTGGTGCAAGGGGTTCCAGTTCAAAAGTCATAATTCTAGTGGATGAAAAGAATGTGTTTGAGAAGATGGAAAGTCAGAGATGAAGATAGCATGTATAATGAGAAGTATGGAATAAACAGAAGCAAAGATTAGATTATCTCAAAACTATCCATTCTACAAACATAAGTTGGCTAATTAACTTAAAATAATTAAACAGCTTTTAAGTGCATTATTTTAAGGAACTTAATTTAGCAATAATTTTGAATGCAACGAAACCAAATGATTCGCCATATCACCTAACATAATTTTATGTAATGATTATTATTTTGTGATTAAAAAAAATTATCAGCTAAATGAATTAAAAAATAGCAGCTCCATATCATTTGGTGCCACAGTTCACTTGGGAAAGCACATAAAACCTTACACAGTGAATAGCAAAATCTTCCATAGGTCATTTTACATTTATGACAACATTGGTCCTATGTTGAATGAGATAAAAGGAACAAGGAAACATATTTTTAGAGTTCATATAGGATAACAAGGTTAAGTAGAAAAAATTGGTAAAGCTTCATCACATTAAGGGAGTATAAAACAAGAAAGGGATATTTACATACATAGGGCACAATTCTTATATAGCTTCATCACATTAAGGGAGTATAAAACAAAAAAGGGAAATTTACATACATAGCGCACAATTCTTTTATAGTTATATATCTCACGCCTAAGCTTCATATCTACATACATAGCACTTTGGTGCTTTAAAAATATGCATGAAAAGGTGCATTTCACTTTTAAAAAAGGGGCAACAAAGCTATTTTTTATGTGATATTAAAGATTTGAGTGCTATGTGTGTAAATATGAAAATTCAGGTGTAGATATGTAAAAACATAAGCATTGTGTACCATGCATGTAAATGCCCCAACAAGGAAATACAAATGACCATGGAAAGAAAAAAAAAATAACTCAGCCCTCCCTTCATATGATATTGCATTTAATTGAGCCAAAAAAATACAAAAAAATGGTAGCAAGATTTGAGAGGATGCTAAAAGCCTCAAATAAGAAAATACTGAGAAACAAAGAGAGTCTTGGGTGGTAAAATATTAAGAACTACAATCCTACATATATCCATCAATTTTCAGACAATCCAGCATCTTAGCAGATTTATTTTGCTTGGAGATAGAAAAATATTTTAAAAAATAAAAATAAAAATAAAGTGTCACGTTTGAATTACATATTTTTTAGAAGAATACCTTTTAAGCATTTCCACCATTTGTTTAGAATCACACCCTCCCCTCCTTCCTAATAAATTACACAAGCCACAGGACTCTTAAAAGAAGTCCAGGTCTACCATTGCACACTTGTAGGAAAGAATTTAAAGAAAACTATATTTTAAGAAGTTGAAAAAACGCTTCTTTGTTCATGTTTGCTACTATGAGTTTAGGATAGGTAAGATGAGATAGCACTCAAATTCAAAGGCCAATGGCTTCGGGTGAAAACAGAATGCAGAGTGTACTCACAAATGAAGACTGAAGGAAGAGAATGAGATCTCAAACCATCAGCCTTTTCAAAGTCACTCAAAAAAAAAAAATTTTTTTAAAACAAAATGTTAACTCAATGAAAAGATAACTGCTCTAGGTTAACATTCAGTAAAAAAAATATCATATCATGAGAGTGTTGGTTCAATAATAGCAAGTATACACTTGAAAAATGAGGCTTTTGATAAATTATGGTAGCAAGATGCTCATACAATCCCCGCTATAAAATGTACAAAAAAATAACCCAGCGAAAGAAATACAGAACGTATTAATGAATCTCACAAAAAGTAAAGGCCCTATAGTCTCATATTATCAGCCAACATATAAAAATGGAAGATTTACATACATACCACTCAATTCCTATGCATTTACATATATAAACCCTAAACTTCCTTTTTTACACACAAACCACCTACCTATGAATGAGAAGGTGTATTTCACTTTTTTTTTTAAGTGAAAATGATGGTATTTTTGATGTGATATGGAATATTTAGGTGGTATAAATGCAAAGTGCACAACCTGTAAATACAAAGGAAGTGAGATCCCCATTCAATCACAAATTATCATCCAATACATAAATGTTAAGGACTTAGCATTAATTCATTGCTATCACCCATCACTTCCCGTTAATTCAAACAAATAAGCTGCCTAGAAATAACTCTCAGATCTAAAATCAAAACTAGCTTTCTGTAAAACGGTCAACCCTTACATAGAAGGGCCCAAACTGCCGCTTCAACCAGACAATTCAAAATAGATCCAAGCCAAAATACAAACTTCAACTAAACTCCAACAAAATCCTCCCGCCCTATCATTCAAAACAAAAACCGGCCAAACGCCCGCTCTACAACCGATCCAAGCAAAAGAAACGGGAACAAACATCCTAAAATCCAGGAAACCGATTAAACCAAAACCCTAAATCAACTAAGCGGGTTCCAAGCACAGATCCAACACAAAGAAGAAACTTTGCGAGGCCAGAAATCTAGACATAGAGGACTGATGATGATGAGCTTACTCCTGGTACGCTGAAAGAAGAAAAATGGAGGCGAAAAGCACCCGCCCCGCAAACGAGACGAACCCCATCTCCAGGAAAGTGATCAAAGAACGTGGAGCAACGGAGAGAGAGAGAAGGACAGGAGATCTCGCTGTGGAGATCGCTCCGATCCGGCTCTCCGAAGACTTGACAGTGGGAGAAGACGGGAGCTTGGAATCAGGGAGCTTGAAAAGGACTGCTCGGATACGCTTTAAAAGCCCACGACACGGAAAAGGGAAGATTGGAACGCCTTGAAGAGCTAGCGGAGAGTACCCGACTATCAAGAAGCCCTAGATCTTCTTAAATATTTCTAGAATGCCATACTAGTTAACTTTTTTTTCACTTTTTTTTTTAAATGAAATATTTGTAAATTGATTTTTTTTATCTATTTAAATGCTTTTAAATTATTTTTAAAGAATATTGTAATCTTATAATTTTAAATATTTTAAGTTGTCTAGTATTTAAAATTAATTCTCTTTAATTTCAATATTTTTAATAGTGTAAATAGTAATAATGGATATGGCTGTCAATTTGACTTGTTGTTCGTGAACAGCTCGTGTTCGGCTCAAACGAGCCGAACATGAACAAATTTTTAAGCTTGAAATGTAAACGAGTCGAACACGAACAACAGTTTGTTCGCTCGTGTTCGGCTCGAAATGACTCGAAAAAAAAACTATATATAAATTTTTATATAACAATATATTACATATATTATTTATATAATAATATATTATATATATTTATGTTTAAGTTTAAATCATAACACCTCATGTGATAATTTGGTTAGTGTCTTCTTCGGTATATATTTGATCCAGGTTCGAATCTCACATTTTACATCTATTTTTCCCAATTTTAGTTTAACGAGTCAATTTCGAGCCGAACACAAGCTGAACACGAACACGAATATTTAAATCGAGTCGAACACGAACACACTATTCACGAGCCGATTTCGAACACGAGCCGATTTCGAACATGAGCTATTTTGAACGAGCCGAACATGAGTCAAGCCAGAGCTCGCTCAAGCTCAGCTCGTTTACAGCCCTAATAATGGATATTGTTATAATTGCACTAGTTAGGGATTTGGTTCTTCCTTGAAATGTGACATGTTCAAAGCCATACACTTATGACTTAAAGCTCAAAAATCCCATAAGAGAACTTAAGAAGAATTATTAGGTTTAGTGTTTTTCAGAGAATCCTTTTGAGATAAGATTTTTATAAGAAAACTTTTGTTAATGTGATATCTATCAGGGTTTGGTGCAGTGGTCATTATTTTGGTATACATATGAATTATGGCAGTTGCATAGAATATTGTGTGGTCCATACATTTTTAAAATATCATGTTCTTCTTCAAACTTGTGCACCCGTGTTTGCTAAAGAATATTCCTTTATTTATAGAGCTCCATGAAGCACTTAAAGAAGGACCTCTTCAAGAAATGGAATGCCTAGAGGTAAGAGTAACCTCAAAATGTAGTCACTGTGACTACTTCAACAACTATGAAGGTTACAAAAGTGCTTACTTAGACATTATATCTAGTGTTGTTACGCAATTATGTGATTAGGCTCTTAATTAAGAGACATAGATCATAATGATGATGGTAGATATCAAATGCAATTAGTTGAAAGTTATAGAGTTGACTGATGAGATTCTTAGTAAAGACGACACCACATTGTTAATTAGGTTTATAACAATGACAGACAAAAAAATAAAAGTAAAGAGGTTTTGAAAAAAAGTTTATTATTGTGCCTGCTATAGAGGAAACACAATAGCACATAGATGGTGGAGTTAAAGGGCGTGTTGGGCATAAGACTAAGGAAATGGATAAAGAGTAGTTAGTTAAAATAAAGGAGGTTGATTAAATGTCAACCCTATTCCTGATGTCTTTTCTATAATTTCTAGCAAAGCAATCAAAAATTAAGGAAGGTGATAATGTAAAGAAAATAGTAGCATTATAATATAGTTATTTAAGTCTAGATGTAGCAAAAAAATTTATAGGACCATAAAAAGAGATTTTGATCCAATTGTCAAATGCTCCCCGCCATTTTCCCTAGCTAAAAAGATGGTTGACATAAGTAGAATAAGTAGATAGATGCATACAAGATGAGGAAGTGATTGTCTAATAAATAACTTTAATGTCTTGGGGGATCACAACCATTTATAGCAAAAAAAAGTTAATCAGTTGTGAAAATTATTAAGTTAACCAATGAGTATGAGTGCTTTTTTGAGGAAAATAAGAAAAATAAAATAATTAAATAAAGTGTATCGAGAGCAATTTGAATATTGAACTTCAAGACAACCATGAATTACCATTGACCAAACTATTTCTATTAATGCATCTTCACCTTCTTCAATAATATCCCAATAAGCATTATCATAATCTTAGCTCTCTTATTTGTTAAAAGAGACCCACTCAAGTGCTTTGGATATTGAGCATGAAAACTTTGGTATCATGATGATTTTAACATTTTAAGGGTAAAGGAGACTAAGAGAGGCACCAATACCTAACAAGACTCATTGAGTGCACTAAAAGCAAGTGCATGTATGAACCAAACAATATTTGTGTTTGAGTACGAGATTATTATCATGAACATAAATTTTAGCTTTTAAAAATGAAGTTTAAATACTAACTATTAAACAAAATTTATATCAAAAACTTGAATTTCTCAACGAACGACTTTGGGGTTTCTAAAATGATAAAAAATATTAAATTATGAAGTTCCTTTGAATTTTCAATATATATTATCAAATTTATAAGATATAAATTTCATTTAAAATATTTCTTTAAATTAAGAACAAAAATTATTTTTAACCTTCGCTCATAACCAGAAACTCAAATTTTAAAATCCTTAATGTTATATGTCTATACAATTAGTGGATTTAAAATCAAATTTTTTTTATTTCCCTAAATATATAATATGGTTCAAAAGCAATATGTTTATTTTTTCAAACCCTATTTATAAATCCTTTTTTGGGCAGATTAAGACTCTATCGATATTGTTAACCTATAGTAAATATTAAACAAGAGTGTAATCATCAATATTGCTAAATTAAGTTGGAAGTCACACAAACAAACAATTAAATTCAACACATTATAAGAGCATGTCCACATAATTTGACATATAAATTAAAAATTCAAAAAATAAAACATCTACCAAAATTTTTAAAGATATTGGACATGCTTTTACAATCAAAACAGAATAATCCTTTCATTTTACCATAGTTTTAAAAATATTTAATAAAATTCAACTGAGAGGAAAGCCAAATATAAAAGAACCAAGATTTCAAAGAGTTGTGGATTGAAATAGCTCTCTCCAAGTTCTTATTTTATTTACCAGGCCAAGTGGCAATCTTCCCTTACTCAATCACACACACACATGCAAAATACACTCTTCGCTCAACTTCACACACACAAATGCATACACCCAGGCTAATTTCCAATACACTACTCTTTTATATATTTTGTCTGTTAGGCCTCTATCTAGAATTCCCCAATTAAATTTTTTTCAAAGTGAATAATTATTTTTGTCGGGTCATCGCGTTGTAACACTCTATGTACAACATTGGGACATTCAACGTCCGCTTTTGAGGCGCTCTGTCAGCTATCTTTAGCTCCTTTCTCTAGAATTAGGAATTTAAATGAGTCAAGTTGAGTTCGATCACCGTCTACTTGAGATGGAGCTTAATTAATTAGTCGAGTTTGAACTTAACTCTACAAACTCGAGTCAGCTCATGAGCGAACTTATATATTATAGAAGAGAAAAAAATAATACTAATTTAAATTAGTATTATAACAAAATGACAAATATAATGAGTAATTAAGAGATAAATAATATTAAAAAATATTATAAAATATAAAATATTATTTTTAAAATAAATTTATTAATTTAAAGATAAAGTCTTTAAATTTAATATATTTAATATTTTATTAAATGAGTATGTTGACAAGCAAATAAGTCGAGTTGGGTTTGGCTTGAGCTTGACTTATTATCTCATCGAGTTTGGCTCGTGAGCCACTTATCGAGTTAAGCCTGAACTGGCTCGTGAATTTTATTTGGACTTGACAACCTTACAATTTTGTTGACCTCGATTTTGGTGAGGTCTTTCCTTCCTCTTAGTGCTTAGGATCTAGTCATAAAACTTTTTTTTGATTATCTTAAAAGACTAGATATTGAGCCCACCTGCATAGAAATTCAAACCACATCTTTACTCTCTTTGAAATCTACATGGACAATCATGAATCTCTAGCACTTGGAAGGTTAAGACCAATGTGTGAGGATTCAAAGGATGAATCCCCATAGGGTTGTTGGACTTAGGACAACCTGGGTGGCTAAGGTTTGGTATTTCACACACTCAAGCACATGACTACTTCCCACTTGTCCCAAAACCCTAAATCACACCCATTAAACCAACCTCCCTTACTCTTTAAGAAACTCACATAGATAGTTCCAAGCCTCTGGCCTGCATTTGGTTGAGATGGCTAGGATCAATATGTGAAGGTTCATAAGAGGTTGTCATTTAGTTAAGTTTGGTCCCAAGGTGGTTAAGTATGGCTAAGACCCATGACCAAATACCCCCATACCCTAAATCCTACCCAAATAACCAATTTTGGACTTTTAACCCTGAACTTTTTCAAAATTACCAAATTGACCCTAGAACCCTAAAAATTCCAAAAATGACTCAAATTATCGATTTTCACCAAAAATCATGTCAACCATTCTAAACCATCCAAATTGACCAAAACACCTCAAATTTTCCAAAATTCTTAAAATACCCCCAAATTTGTAAAAATTACCAAAATACCCTTCACATCCCAAAAAATTCCAAAAACCTCCTCTAAACCAATCCCAGCCACCCACCCAATGGGACCAAATTGACCAATTTTAACCAAAATCTTAATTTTGCCCCTAAAGTCCCAAAACCCCCCATGTGCACCCAATTGATCAAATTGCCCCCCAATTTTCATCCAATTCACTTCTAGCCTACCCAATTTCAAAGTTCAAACTCAATTTCAATCAAACCCAAGCACAATTTGATTAGCCCATGATTAATTTCAATTTAGATCCTTCATGCATACTTTAAAAGCCCATTTTCATAAATGATTTTTAAAAGCCAATGGGATCAACTTTAAAAGCCCAATTTGGGCCCACATGACAAAAATCCCTTCTCAATCATCTCTTTGCATTTAAGGCATTTAGCCATGGCATCTCTTTACATGAAATTTTATCTAAAATAGGCATGTTGACCTTTTTTTTATTTAAATACATAGAAATTCAAAATTTATTTTTCATGAAACCTTTACAGGGGCACATACATAGCATGCCATTCTCCATGGAGCCTTTTATGGGCATTATAATGTCAAATTTGCCAAATTTGGCAAGTGGAGGTGACTGATACACCTAAAATATATAGTATTTTTAGACACATTTTTATATCTATTTTTTGAGATATTACGCTTTAATGATACATATTTGTGTGTTTTTCTTTCAGATACAAGTAAAAAGGTGAAAAATATTAAAAGGAGTGAAAAATGATCAAATTTGGAGCAAAAATGTGAAAATTATGCTAAAATTTTTTGGTGCCTAAGCGCTAGATCCGGGTGGTGTGGTGCCTAGGCGCTAGATCCGGCGCTTAAGCGTCGGTGAAATAGAGAAGGTCGTGCAGAAACTCCAGAGGCCCCACGTTTAAGCGCCAGAGGCAGTTATGTGACGGTTTACTTCAATTTGCCAAACTTTGAAGAGACATTTGAGGCACATATTTACTAAAGAGGGTGGTTATGACCCATAGAAATGAAAATATGGTTAGAAGACTTGTGAAAGGAGGCATCCTTTGGAGAATACATTGAATTGGGACACATTTTGAAACACATTTTGAAGATCACATTTTGAAGATTTATCAAGGCACCTCTTGGAGATTTATAAAAGAAGGAAGTTGAGACTTCTTGAAGTGTGCTTGAAAGTCCTGGAAAGGGGGAGTTCTGAGAAGAGTTAGAAATAGTTTTGGAGAGGTTTTCAGGCACCATAAATTTACTTTATTCTTTTTGTTTTTAGTTTTATTGTGAGAGTCAAGAGTGTTGTAAAGAGTAAGAGATTCAAAGGAACTTCAAGAGTTTAGTGGAGGATTTGAGATAAGTTTTTATCTTTTATTTTTAAACTAGTTTTGGTTTTAATCGAGACTTATTGTTAATTTGATAATGATTTCTACTTTTAAACTAAAGTGTGGTTTTATTTTATCTATGGATTCTGAGTAGTTTTCTTTTTCTTTCTCCTTAAAATAATAAGTAATTAAAAGTGTTGGAATGGAAGTTGTAGATGGAAGTTGTAGAGAGTATTGATCTTTAATATTGTAAGAAGTTGTGATGATTTAAATCCATGTACTTCATTTACTTCTTGATTTAACTGATCCAAATGTTAAATTTTTTTGTGAGAGCTTGTAAGAACCAGACTGGTATTGTGTCAGTCAACAATTAGAAATAATCACATGAGGTTGTATGAATGAAATTGCAATTCATAAGATTTAGTGCAAATAAACAAAGAAATAATCTTTGAAGCGTGTAGAGTTAGAGGATTTTAAAGTGACAGGTTAAAGCCCCCAACTTGGTTTATTATTTTAGGTTCGGATACGAGTGGAGGGAATTGAGGAAACTCTAGAGTGAGAGCTAGTATCTTCCCTGCTTAACCGGTCTTCAGAACTATTCAAATTTTAAATTAGTCAATGTTCTTTATAGCATCTCTAGTAAGGGTAAAGAATATTATTGCTCCTATTTGACATAACACAATTTGCATACTTCCACAACAGAATTCTCATACTTATTACTGACTCATGATAAGGAGAAATATATTTTCATATCAAGTGCTTTTCTTTTACATAATCTCAAGTTATCTTTAGAAGTTTTATTGTTTTATCAAAACATCAAAAATACCTAAAAGAATTGAATTTTACCTACTGTGAAAATATCTATAGTTTAAGTAATTATCTTTTTAAGTAGAAGGTTTGTTGATAAATAGTGCATATTGTTTGTTTTCTCTGTGGGTTCGATATTCGTGTCTTAATAAAAAATTCCTATATTACTTGATAACGATACATATATGTCAGCAATATTTTTGGTTGTGGAGTTATTAAGTTGTCGGTTGCTAGGATGGATATCATAAGTCTCGTTTTAATTTAATATATATATATATAATTTAGAAAAAAAAAGTATTTAAAATTTTTGAAAATATAAGACCAAACTGATTTCATATCCCTGGTAGTTTAAATAAATGAGCCTAATACTGTAAGCAATGGATCTACCTCGAATGATAAATACACTGCTTACTAGGAAGACTCAATTAAATAAACTAAAGATTGTATGACATCTGGTTAAGTATGCGAAATCATTTTATTTATAAGTCAAAAATTTCCCTTATTTAAAACAAAAAATTAAATAGGGTTTATATTAAACTGAGTTCGAAAATGCTTCTTATAAGGGCAATCCCCCATAGCTAATTACATCTTAGATAATCGAAGTCACCTAAGAAAACTCTCGATAAAAATCAGGGGATATTATCTTCAAAGAGTCAAAAGGGTTATGAATTTTCAATGAAATCGGACAAAGAAGTATGAAAGGGGAATGGTTTAAATTTGGAACATTTTATTGTGAAATCCAAAAGAGGAAGAACTAAGAGATGTCGTAGATATGGAGGAAAACCTCGGTGATTTCCCAAGCTATCCTATAGTTTGGGTTCAATTTTGGAGATTAGAATTATTGAATGTTTCATCCTACCAATTTTATTAATTAAGGTTTATATTCATGTGAAATGATCACACAAATAGCCTAGAAGATGAGAGGATTTATGTCATGACAGACGACAACCTCGAAATCCTAAAGCAGATTAGGGCTTAAATTGTATAACAATACAAAGGCCTAAAGATAAGTTGAGAATTTATGTTACATAAGCAAAAAACCTTGAAATACTATGAATTTGTTATTTAATTCTAAGGAATGGTTTAGCTGGTGAAGACATGTTTTGCTATTGAAGATGGTCATGCTGCCCACAATGGATGGTCAAAGATGGTCATGCTGCCCACAATGTTAGCTCCAAGCTCCTCGTCGCAGCAAGTTTAGGTTTTTTAATGTGTTAAGTTATGATTTTAAATCAGATGACCCTAAGGTTACGGTTATTTAAGTATTATGTTAAGTATTATGGATTTTATTAAATTTGATTAGAGCGACACCGGTTAGGATCTTACGGTTCCCTTGTTTCGGTATTCGTTATGGTGCCATTATTTTCTATCGAATTACCTTTGTCCAAATGAATTTACTAACTCAACTTAATGAGTTACATACCTTCATTTAGATCATGGGAAATCTCGTTAGCAGCTGTAGGTTACCTCCTCCGAGGGAAATCTCGTTAGCAACTGTAACTTAATGAGTCACATACCTTCATTTAGACCTATGTCATATTTTGGTGGTTCCAAATTTTGAGGATGTTTTCATTAAGTAAATCATAATAAGTCTAGATGTTTTTCAAGATTTCCAAAGGATCATGAAGAAGTCTCGGATAATACCCTAGACATTTCATAATCTCTGGAATTATCTAGAGTTCATTTTAGCCTTATTATATTTACTATATAGTTCATCCAGTTAATACCCTTATGCTCAATGAATTTTGAAGTTTTGATTATCTCTTAAGTGGGGTAATTATCACTTGATATATCACTTATGAATTATATAGGTAAAGGCCCTTGGGGGCAACTTGACTTAATTAAGGAATTTAATTAATTTGATTTTTAAAGAATGGGCTTGTAGTGTTTTGGAAGGTTTTAAATTCATTATGGTTTGTCCTCTAACCTCATTAAACAACATTTTTTATTAAGCCTAGTTCACCACTAAGCTCTTAAGGTTTAATGAGTATGTTTGTAATTTTAAGAAAAAAGGTTTTCAATATTTGTGCTCTAAATCATGAACTATAAATTATATTAAAACCATCAACTAGGATTCAAAATCAGTGAATTATGATCTTTCAAATCAAACCCCTCACCTTAGTATCCCCTTATTTAAATATCTTCCAAATTTCATTAATTTGAAAAATTATGAATTTATCCTTTATGAAATTCAAAGTGAAGTTGGTTTCTACCACTTATCCCTTTTCATGTTTCAATCATCAAGACATGTTATTTTAAGATCATTTATTACTCATTTACCCTCTGGAATAGGCCTAAATATTAATTAAGCTCTAAATTCCAAAATTACATTTTTGCCCCTGAGGTCTTAACATCCCATAGTTCATTAAATTAGACTCACATGACTTGGAAATTTTATATTACCTCAATTATGGGTTAATTAAAATATCAGAGGAGAAAATGTGGCTTTTCTGAATTAATTTAATTTTTATAATTATTTTAATGCAAAAATAGGGATTTTCAATAGAAATTTAGCAACTCAATCAAAATGAGACCTCTGTCCTTAAAAAAATATTGAAAGCTCACCTAGGTTAGAGGACCACTTGGACCAATTTTCATGATTTTTAGAAATTTAATTTAATTATTAAAATTATTTGTTGATTTTGAGTATTAATTAAATATAAATTAATGAAAATTAAGTTTTATCTTTTTATTAAATCTCTTTGAGTCCAGGGAACCCAAATAAATAAATTTCATATTTTTTGTGATTTATATTTTAATTATTAAAAAATTTTTAGTGAAAAATTATAGAAAATTCATTTTAAAGCTTTTAAAATTAATATTTTGACTTATTAAAATTTAGAAAATTATTTTAATTAGTCCCAAGTGATCAGGAAGCCAAATGTGATATTTTAGTGTGTTTTTACAATTTTGTGATTTTTATGATTTTTAATTAATTTTTAATTATTTAAATGCGCAAAAATAGCTTAAAATGAAGAATTTATTTTTAATTCAAATTTTGTTTTCCTAGGTTTCTCTAGCCATAAGGAGCTCCCAAAACCAATTTTGTGATTTTTTTTATGAGTATTTTAATTATTAGAATTATTTTAATGCCAAAAATGTGATTTCACTTAATTAATTCATTTGAATGGTTAAATTAACTCCAATTGACTTGAAATTTTTATGGGGAGTTCCCCTAACATTAAATTACAATGGAGAATGATTTTTATGTCATTTACATTTATATTTACTCCAAATTAATTTTCTTTTCATTTTTAGGGTTAGTGACAATGATGATTATTTTCATTAAGTTAAATCAAGTTTATATTTTTCCTTTGATTCTCTGACCACAGTGAACCTATCAGAATAAGTTTTGTATTTTTTTATGAGTATTTTAATTACTATAATTTTTATACCAAAATAGAGACCGTTAACTTGTAAATTAGATATTTATGTCTAGTGATCTCTCCTAACCTTAGAAAAATCAAAAAAAGAATCCTCATAACAGAAAGAATCAAAGCCCTAAAGAGCAAGTCATGGTAAAATGTCTGCAAATGGAGAATCAAAATAAGGAAAAGACCATTTGATGAATTAAAAATAAAATATGCATCAAATGGACATGAAATATTTTCACATTATTCTCCTCTGTTCACTGAGCAATAGGGTATTTTTATTTTATTTTTATTATTTTTCTATACAAAGTTATGGATTTTTGAAGTTATGGCTATTTATTTAAATAAGAAAACCCATATTTTCCTACTTAAGTGACGCGACGCCACACAATCCTACAATGGCTCCGAAGCTCCACGCGGCGCACTCTCATTTGACGTCATCGTCCATGCGTCAGCCCCATCATCCCACGGTTCCGCTCCATCTCCTTATCCGGCCCAATTAGAGCCCTTCTTCGATAAACACGTGATCGATTGACCACTGGTCATTGTCCCCAAAGCCTCTAGCCCGAGAACCGTCCACCTTCAAACCATAATATCTCTCTCGATACTCAACCAAATCAAGTGAGGTTTGTTCCTATAGACTCGTCTTGACTAGGAGAACATATCCATATGCCTTATATGGCATGAAATACAGTAAATGCACATGGAGAATCAAATGAAGCTTGGTTTAGGATAGGGTTAACTTTCAATACCTTGGTCCAAGAGTGGAAGCCTCGATTGGATGCTTGTGGAAGCTTCGTGGGAGTCCCAAGAGCCTAGGGATGGAGCCTCGAACAATAGTGAACCGCTTAGATATGATTTCGACCAAAGTCAATTTGGGGGTCCAATCAAAGTCCACCTTAGGGTGCTCTGGTGATGGGGCTTGTGATGGGGCTTTTGTGATGGGGCTTTTGTGGGGGATCTTCCTCTCTCATTGTGGGGATGGTGTGGGTGCAATTAATTTGGATTTGGTGGAGGTTTGGTGAGTGTCTTATTTCGGCCTTGAATTTGAGCTCCAAAATTGATCTTGAGCAGTGGATTTGAGTGGCTAAGGGTGGTTTTGTTAAGCTCAAGAGGTCTTAAGGAAGCTCTAAAAGCAATTTGACAGAGTCTCCCTAAGGCAATTCAAGCTCTCCTCTTTCGGCCATGGAGAGGGGTTTAAATAAATGGGGAAGGAGAGGCCACCAGGGCAATTGGTGGGTGCATAAGGTTGCTTATGTGGATGCCAGCAATGTGCAAAAATCCAATTCGGATGAGACGGCTTGGATGGGTTTAATTTTGAGTTTTAGCCTAGGTGAAGCACCTTAGGGTGCCTTTTCCAGCAGCTTAGGTGGCTGACTGGCCAAGCTCAGGTCACCATCCAGTCCAGGGAGATCAGGGCTAGGGTTTGGTGAAGTCAATTGGGGTTGGACATGTGTAAAGGTGTTGAATTAAAATAGGATGTGGGAAGGACCATTTTGTGTCAATTTGGGTCAAATCATGGATTTGGGTTGGGTTCACCCACCAAGGTTGGCTTGGGTGCTGAGGGAAATGAGATGGTTCAACTTAATTATTGGTAAGGTCCCTATCCAACTGATTTGGTTAAGTATGGGGTTTAGGTGATTCATGGGAGGGGTTAACAAAATCTTAAGGATATTTGAAAGTGGTTTGTCCTCTTGCCACTAATAGTATGGTGATGTGGCATGGCTCTCATGGCTCACTTATGGCTTGGGAGTGGCTTCATGCTTGTCCTTGGCTTGGTCAACATTCATGAGGAGGGATTTTGGTTTTATTTGATATTTTTGGTGAAGTTTGGATTGATGCTTGATTTGGAATAATGATGCTTGATTTGGGATGCTTGATTTGGAATAATTTGATTTTGAATTTAGGACTTTATGAATGATTTTAATCGAATGGATGATGAAGAGAAAGAATTGTCATGTGGGCTTCGAATTTGGGCTTTTGAATTTAAATGTAGTAGGCTTGAGCTTTTGAAATGGAAATTGAGTTTAGGCTAAAAATTTGGGCTAATTGAATGTTGAGTTTGGTGTATGGAGATGTCATGAAGGATTTGGAAAAAATTTCAAGTGATTTTGAATTGAATTGGTGGGATAATTTGATGGATTTAGGCATGTGGTCAAAATTATTGCTTTTTGATTTAGGTAAAATTGGGCTTGAACATTGTTTACATTAGGATTGGGGGTTCTGAATTTTGATTTGAAATTGAAATTAGGCAATATTGTGGTCAATTGGGCTAAGATTGGGGCTAATTTGGGGACATTTAGGCCTTTAAGGGAAAATTGAGGTTTTTGGTCAAATTGGATAGAATTGGTCAAACTGGGTCAAATTGATGATAAAAAATTGAAATTGAGAATATTTGAGAATTTTTGGAATTTTTAGGTCATGAAGGGCATTTTGGTAATTTTGGCAATTTTTTGGGATATTTTGGAAATTTGGTGGTTTTGGTGAATTTTGGTCAATTTAGGTGGTGATGAGGGGTTTGAGATGATTTTTGGGCAAATTTGGGTATTTTGGCTAATTTTGGAAAAATTAGGGTTGTAGGGGTATTTTGGTTATTTGGTGTTTTGGGCCAAAATGGGCCAACAAGTCATGAAGCCCTACCAAACCGATAGGAGCCATATGAGGAATCATTTTGGATGCTCAATGTGTTGGTTCTAACCCTCTTAGCCAAAGACTAGAAGACTAGGCAAAGACTAGGGGTATAGGTTCATCCACATGAGCTTTCCAAAAGGAGTAGGAGACCAACTTAAGGAATCTTAGGGTTTAGGGTATGCGAGAGAGTGTAGTGTGTGCAAGTTAGCCTCAACATAATCAGATCACCCAGGGTTAGTCCTAAGGTCTGACCATCCTATGGGGGACTCCACTTGGGTTCTCCAATACTGGCCCTACCTACTAAGTGCTAGAGGTTAGAACCAATATGTGAAACTCTAAGTTGAGTAAAGAAGAGTTTGGAATTTCTAATGGTGAGGGTTCTTTTTCTAGTCCTCTAGGAATATTCAACAAGAAAGTCTTATAGCTAGAACCTAGGCTACTAATGAGGAAAAACTGACCTCAACCAAAAAAGAGGTCAACAATATACTTGTGTAGTATCCCAATATATATATATATATAAATTAAAAAGTTAAATTCTTATTTTCTCAAGGGTCAAGTTTTTGGTTATGTTGCAAAGTAATGAAATATAAGTGAAAAAAATCATCAAAGACATTGTTATACTGTTGCATATAAACTGTAATTCGGGATCAGTGACCACTTTCTTTTCCCTCTCCACTTGGATTTACCCTTCTCATGTTAAGTTAAAACCTTGGTTTCATGCCCAAACCAGCCATTCAAACCCATCTAAACTTGGTTAAGGATCTTAGAATCAGCCGTAACCACTTTGGAACAAGACCTAGCTCTTGGGAACCCAAGCTTAGCCAACCCAACCAAACCCAAACCTCATTTCTACTTTGGATCTTCACCATGGGCACACCTCAGACCAAATTGAATTAACTCCAAAGCCTCCCTAACCTCCCTTAGCTTAGAAGTGACTGGCCACCCTAGCCACCAGAAAACACCAAAAGTGAGAGTCCCCCATAGCTAAAACAAAAAAATTTAACCCCCTCACTTGGCTCATTCCAATTGGCTACTTGGGCTCTTTTTCTCTCCACATAAGCAACTTAATCCACCCACCAGCCAGCCCAATTGAAGCCCTAGGCTTCTCTAAACAACACCACCCCATGCCCAAAGGGGAGGCAATTCAAAAACAAGGGAAAACTCTTTCAAAATCATTTCAAACCTTGATTCCAGTGATCCTAAGTTCAACCCAACCATTTTCAACTCCTCATCCCCACTGCAAAACCTTAATTTTACCACTGAAATTCGGGAGTTCTCACGACCATACCATCAATTGCTACCAAACTCCAAATTGATTGTCCTATAAGCTTCACCAGAGCCAAAGAATACTTTCCCAATCAAAGCTCCATCATTTTGAGCACTCTAACCTAGTTCTTGACCGAACCTGAATCACCCTCTGATTGAATTTATACTTGGACTCAACCTCAGCTCAAATCAACACTTAGAGGAGGTTTGCCAGCTCACAGTAAATCTGAGGTACAAATCCAATTGAGGCTACACCTCTTGGACAAAGGTATGGATCAAAACACCCAAATCCGGCCTCAGTTTGGGCTTTTATGAAGAAAATTTTAATTTCATGAGCATGTAACCGAATGGACGTGTTTGTCTCACCTAGATGAAAGTGTAAGAACAAACCTGCATGATTTTATTGAGAATCGAGAGAGAAATTAGGTATAGAAAAAGAACGATTTACGAGTTAGGTCACTTAAGGACAATGACCAGGAGCCATCCGATCCCGCGTGTATCGGATGGATCAGATGGCGTCGGACGAGGAGATGAAGCGGTAAAGGCGGGACACATGGTGGCTAACTCAGAAGGCAGCGTCTAGTGGCGGCGCGACGCGTAGAAACCTCAGAGCTGTCGAGGACGGCGTAGCTCTAACTCAAATAAGTATGAAATTAGCCTATTTTTATTTAAATTAATTCAGAAAACTTAGAAAATTCATAATTTGGTGTAGAAAAATCATAAAAAAAATACTCTTGTGCTCAGTGAACAGAGGAGAATTATGTGGACCAAAAATAAAAATTATTTAACTTATATTTATTTTTAAATTAATTAAATACTCAAAATTTTGTTTAAATCATAGAAAATTAAATATTAATCATCATTGTGTGAAATTTTGATGGTTTATTCTCTCTATGTCTAGGATTATTCTCTCATTTTTCAAAGTCAGAGAATACTTCTAGCACGACAAACCCTATTTTCCAAAGTTAAGACAAAAAATTTTTTAAAATAATTATATAAATTAAATAAAGGTCAGAAAATTATGAAATTAGTTTTGATAGGTTCACTGTAGTCAGAGGAACATAAGAAAAATAAATTCTAAATTTAAATATTTTTGTAATATAATTTCCTTATTTAAGTTTTTAAAACCTATAAAAATTAAAACAAATAAATATAATCTAAAAAAATATGGGTTTATGGGTCATGGGTAGAAGAGGCTCTTGGGCTTGGGCCTTCATGCATGGGCTAGATCTTCATGTTGACCCCTTGGGCTAAAGCACCTCATGAGTTTTTTTTTGATAGCTTAATTAATCAATTAATTAGGTTAAACTGTCAAACTCATGAGGTTGAACATGTTTAACCAATGGGCTTTAGAATTGAATAGTTTGACTAGAGTTGATCAATTAAGTCTTGAGATTGACCAAATGACCCAGTTTGACCAATTGGATGTCAAGGTTGACCAATTTGGTGTAAGGGTTGACCAAATGTTCCATTTTGACCAATTTGGTGTTAGGGTTGATCAAATGGTTATTTTGGTTACCATTGAGTACAGGGTTGACCATATGGTCCATGTGGTGACCATTGGGTCCAAGGTTGACCAAATGGTTCATGTGGTGACCATTGGGTTCAAGGTTGACCATATGGTCCATGTGGTGACCATTGGGTCCAGGGTTGACCAAATGATCCATGTGGTAACCATTGGGTATAGGATTGACCAAATGGTCAATGTGGTGACCATTGAGTCCAGGGTTGATCAAATCAGGGATTATCATCATTGATCTAATTATTTTGGGATGTCATCATGGTCTAAGCCCCAAAATGGTATATTAGGGATTAATCCAATTTTTAGTGTTTGGGGTCCCTAGATGGGTTCAAAGGGTCAATGTTGGTAGACCTCCTTCTAGGATAAATTTAGTGATCATGATTTTCATTGAGTCTTTAAAAAGGTGTCTGAGGATCCCGAGCTGATGTAGGTGGCTCAAGACATGTCTTGTCTATGGGTGTCAATTTGGAGTTCTTATAAAATTGAGGTCAACACTTACTATAAGAGATTACAAGAAATTATAAACTCGGTGCTTTAATTATTTATTTCATCTAGGATATATTTCACCTATGACTAATAATTCAAATAATGATTTCAATATATTACATTTTTTTAGAAAATCATAATATTTATCAAAATCACTAGCCTAATGATTCAAAAATATCAAAAAACCAATCCAACAATTAAGTATGGATACAAGTCCCTGCTATATTTTAAAGCTATAAGGCTTAAATATTCTAATTATTAAAAATAATTAAAAATATCAAATAATACATAAAATACTATCCAACTATTAAAGTGTGCTGAATAAAAACATTGACACGTTGTGATATAATTTCTTGCCCTAAGGTGGAATCAGATTATATACTTCATCTTATGTTCAAATCTTATTTAACTTATTGGCTTACTTCACTTCTATTTGATAACTGAGAGTCCAAAAAAGACTTCAATAGACTTTCAGGATGCCATAAATATGTTACTACAACAACAAACATGTATCCAACTAAGTGGGGTCGGCTATGAATCATTTTTCCCTGTTGCATCCTATTGAGTGTCATATTTTCATTTAATTTTAATAAATTGAAATCATTTTTCATACAATATGCCTAAGTCTTTCTAAGTCAACCTCTAACTTTCTCAATATAAGTCGAATCTAAAACATCTACTCTTCTAATCAGATCATCAGATGGTGGACATTTAATGCGACCAAACCATTTAAGATGCCCCTCTCTAACTTTGTCTATCACTGGAGCTACACCAACCCTATCACATATTTATTTATTTTGCATTTTGTCTCTATGTGTAAAGCCACTCATCCACCTTAGCATTCTCATCTCGACAACACTTAACATAGTCTTATGGTTCTCTTTTAAAATCCAACATTCAGAGATATAGAGCGTTGTAGGTCTCACCACCATCTTATAAAAATTTCCTTTCATGCTAAGCAGTACTTTTCAATCACACAATAGGCCCGACATTCCTCCACTTCAACCAACCAATTTGAATTCTACCAATAACGACCCCATATTATCACCATCACTTTGAATAATAGACCCAAGATATCTAAAGCAATCACACATTCTAATAATTTGATCACCCGTAGTTAAAAATCTGTCACTAGAGCTAATACTACTAAAATTACATTCCATGTATTCAGTTACATCTAAAATTACATTCCATGTATTCAGTTTTAGCTCTACTCAAATGAAGGCCCTTAGACTCCAATGTAGACCTCCATAATTCAAGTTTTTCCTGAGCTTTTTTTTTAGTCTTATCCAAGAGAAGGATATCATTAGCGAAAACCATGCACCAAGGTACATCCTCCTATAAATGTCCAGTAACAACATCCATAACTAAAGAAAATAATATGGGCTTAAAGCTAAACCCTGATGTAATCCAACTGAATTAGGAAAATAGTTGGTTAATCCTCCTTCTGTTCGAACACAAGTAACAACTCTAGTATACATTTCTTTAATGACTTGAATATAAGTCATATCCACATCTTTCTTTTCTAGAAATCTCAAAAGGATATCTCTTGGAACCTTATCGTAAGCTTTTTCTAGATCAATAAAAATCATATGTAGATCCTTCTTATTCACTCTTAGCTTCTCCATCAAACCTCTCAATCCTCTCAATAAATGTGTAAATACCTGCCCGACATAAATCCAAATTGATTATGAGAAATCTTTGTAATACGTCTTAACCTATGTTCAATTACCCTCTTCCATAATTTTAAAGTATGATACATCAACTTAATTCCTCTATAATTTGTACACTCTTGTGCATCCCCTTCATTCTTAAAAATGGGGACCAAAAGACTCTTCCTCCACTCCTCAGGCATCTTTGTAGTTTTTAAAATATTATTAAAAAGTTTAGTAAGCCAAGAAACTCCCAAATCTCCTATGTAATTTCACACTTCAATTGGGATATCATCAAGTCCTACAGACTTTCCACCCTTGGTTTTCCTTAAATTATTACAATAAATTTTAAAAAAGTAAACACTCCTAACAAATAAGCATGAAATTAGCCTCATACAAGTCTTAGAGACATAACAAAGACTATTATTATCAATTACACTCACATACTTATGAATGGTTATCAACTTTAACTTCTAAAGAACTATATTTTTTAAGAAAAATGTCAATATGTAGTGAAGAGAAATAGATGAAATAGAATCACACAAAGAAACTCAAGAGAGCTACCATGTTATCATGACACTTTCTTTATGTTAGCAAGCTTATATACTATATTATATTAAGAATGTTATATGTTAGCAAGACATTCTTAAAAATGATAGTTGATTGAGTTACAATGGTGATGATTAATGGCATTATTAAAATAAATAGCCAAAAATGGGCTTATGGCATGACTATAATGATAAAAAAATTAGAGGTATGCAACCACAGTGTGAGTGAAGCATGTAACCCCCTAAATGAAAAGTTTTAGTTTTTTAAATAGTTTTATTAACCAAATTTGGGTGCAAAAATATGCTTATAGGGTAGGAGCATTCACCAAACTAAGGCAACATTCTACCATTGTGGTTGATAAGCAATTTTTGTATAATGAAAATCTCTTATATGAAGAAGTACAAAAAATATATCAATTTAATGAAGTTTCAAGAGTTTTGTATTCCAATAGAGTTTTGGATGTGATCATTCAAAGAGTCAATGTTTTGTCATTTATAAACATCTTTCTTTTCTCTCATAGGTTATAGGCACTTGATGCAACAGCTTGGACAAGTCATGACAGGGGATTTGCTATCAGATATGACAAATAGTGGACGATATTAAAGATGAATAAAATGTTTCAAATATATGTCACACCATACTAAAAAGTGAGCATGCATTTGTATGATGATGTGGTGTCAATATTTGGAGGTAAAAAAATAAAGGATTGGGTGATTTAATATCATATAAGGGTGAACTAAATAATCCAAAGTGATACGAAAGTTTCAACTATTTGATAGGATGGGTTGGTTTACTAAAGTCGAAGAGCATAAAAAAAGAAACTTGGTGGGCAAGCATCAGGCAATGAATTCTAAATTGAGGGAGATAAATAATATGTAATGATTGGAGGGAGGCTTTTATTATTGGTAGTAAGATCTTCATAGATGGTTGGCATGTGCATCGAAGAAATGGCATTGATCTTAAGCAATGATTGGGTAAGCTAAGTTATGTAGATTTAATTAATAGTTTGAAAAAATAATAGAAGTTAGAGGGAATGGATTAGACATAAATAATAAGCATGTACTAATTAGGTGATGGATTAGGGAAGGACATTAAGCTAAGATGCTCCTTATTAGCTCGACAGACTTAATTGGTGCAGTGGAACCTATAAAGGCTTACCATTTTGGTGGTCCTTACACATGAAATACCATAATTGGTGCCAAAATAGTGGTATTGAATTTTTCAAAAACTCATTTCGATCATTATCAAATGATAATTATAGTTTATTTTTCTTGTCCATTATGGGTAGCTGCAACTGGTTTCCATCATTCAAACTAGTAATTAAAAACTTTCATGTTGCCAAGAACCCTTATAGATTAGCACCAACTTTCATCATACACTATCACCCACTATTTTTTATTACCATTATTTGAAATGTATCAAAGTTAAATTATATTAAAGAAATGTTATATAAGGGATTGAACCCATGGTCTGTATGGGGGCAGTAGTAGGAAGAATTTGGTACATGTTAAGTGCAATAATTATAAGTTTTTCATTATTTAGATGGGATTAAAATAGAATTCTAGTTTTTTTTTTTGTCAAGATTTTGAAATTACTCCCTTTCGTCAATAAACCATATCAAAGGAAGCACATACAACCTCATAACCCTCCTTACTAAGCTGGCATTCGCAACCTCGAAGCCCTCTACTTCCATTACCCACCAGCTCTTTGTGACCTCAGAAGTGAATAATTTTTTATATTGCTATGAGCTAACATTAGTGAATTTTGGGTGAACTACATAAAAAATATAATAAAATATAATTTTGAATTTTATTTGAAAATTTTATTTCAACTTTATTTAAAGTGAGTTTTAGTTTACTTCAGATAATTTTACATTACATAATAAAATATATTTGAATGTTAGAGTAATTATTAAGCATGTCTTTGTATACATTTGACATAAATTTACAGGTTAGTAATTTAATAATTTATATGAGTTCTATTTATATTGCATACAAGTGACAAAATTTTACTCATAAATTTTTATTATCTCTAAACCCTTAATTAAATTACAAATTTATATTGTTAAAATATTAAAAAATAACCAGTATTAATGCCTTTTTAATGGGCATTTTCATTTAAAAATATTTTAAGGGATTTTACATGCTTACATTAAACAGTAATATTTACATATCTCATATTTAATCTTTATATTTGCATATCCTAATATGTCAAATCTAGCATCATGTTTTCTCCCATCATCTTCTTTGTCATCCCTACGTGAGTTGCTACTTAGTTTGACTCTTACAAAATCACAATGTTAATAAACTTCGAAGATCAATAGTGTTGACGCTAAAAATTTTATTCATCACCCATAAGAATCACGACACTGAGCATATTAACGTGATTCTGAATAGACAGTGAAACCCAAATTTATTTTACCCGCCCCCCTTAAAAGCATTATATATATATTAGATAAGTTCAATAAGTCATAATAACAAAAGACCTCTATAGCAAAATCCCCGTTTTTTAATTAGTCATTTACTTGCACCAATGAGTTCCCCTTCTTTCTATGCATTAATTATTTGTTATCTTAAGAAATTTAACATTTACTCTTTGAAAATATTGAGATCCAAACAATAATTTTTCTAGGTATGTTAGAAGTTTTCTTGATGTTGTTTTAGCATTTTACTACGCAAGCATGATGTTCTGAACCTAAATAATTTCTAGTAAACATCAATGAGTAGAAGAGAAAGAAATTCAATAGGAAAAAATAATTTTAATTAAATACATACATCAAGCCATGAATAAAAGTGCTAATCATGTGAAGGAAGGGTGAATTCATTATTACTTAACTTTTTATAGTGGGTTATTTTTCTTGTTGGCTACATACATTTGCTCTTGTGCTCTGGACTACATTTTTGGCATCAACATATGGATATAATCCAAAAGGAAAGACTCTATGGCAAGCAACTTAAGCAACATAAGCGACATAAGCAACTTGGATGAATTAAGAAAACTAGGGTCACTTTCACTTGATTCCAACTTCATTTCAATGTTCCATTCAAATGTTAATAAAATAGAACAAAAAATTAGTGGGAATCAAATAATAAAAAATTAGTATTAGTATCCATAAATAAAGTTTGTTTGAAGAATCCAACATCAAGGAGTGATAAATTAATATTTAGTTGGCCAGTTTCTTATTGCTAATGGGTTGGGCATAGTAAAATATTTTGTCTTTGTCATTCACAATAAACATTTGAGCATGGACTATAGTTTGTCTATAATTATTGATTAATGATGCATGTATAAACGGATTTAGTAATAGATAAGGAACATAAGATAGCTGTAAATATAGTTGCATATAGTGAGAAGGGTGGATTTGCTTGCTTATGAACAAAGAAAACTAAACAGTTTATCACAAATGCTTAGCTTGATTTTATATTTGAATTACTTGCATTGTCCACATGGAAAGAAATCCCAAGTGAAGTCTTATAACCCATTGTGATTTGGACTATAATCGAAGTCTCTTCCACACAAAGTGACGGAGATAACCATGAAGAAAATGGTCCAATTCTAAGGCATACTTTTGAAAATATTTACTAAAAAAAATGATAAATACAAGATGAACAAAAAATGTTTTCCAAGAACCACTCCACTCTAAAAATCAAACAATACACCGATATTTGGGAGCAAGAGAATTGAATCTAACGTTTAAAAATAGGCAATTGGAGTATAAAAAAACAACATGATCATGTCATATTTTAGTATAATGATGAAATTTTAGGTGGTGTTTGGCTGCATCCCAGATTTAAGTTAAGTGGGATTTACTGAATCAGATAGATCCAAAATTATCAAATTCACATTTTGATGGAGGAAACCCGACGAGCCAAATTCCTCAGATCTCGTAAATCTGGATTTACGTCGAAAATCAAACGGAATCAGTGAATACTCGATTTAACGCAATGAGGGATTTAATTATTACATTATTTGTGCTTGGCTACATTTACGTGGATAAATCCGACTTAAAATATGCTACCAAACACCCTCTTAGTGTAAGAAAAAAAAAACAAAATGCAGAGGGCTTCAATAACCATCTCTTATTACTGCTTAAGTTCCTTTATGGTGCTTCACAGTTGCTTTCATAACATGCATAGCAGTCTATACTCTAAAATTCATTTCATCTCCTCCTCCTCCTCACAATTGCTATATTAAGGGGGCGCTTTCAAGAGAGCTGGAAGAGAAACATGGGTTTCCACATGTTGCCACGAACACGAAGGCTTCTGGTAGAGAAGGAACAAAGAAATGACGGGAAGAAATGGGAAAAAATATGGCGGAGTCTGGATCCGGACAATGATACACCAGACAGAGTGGATGAGGAAAAAAACGCCCTCGGTGTATTGCGTCTGTTGTCTTGGACGTAGCTTGCGTCCAGACTCCGGAAACAATGTTTTTTCAAGAAATGGAGTGCTAGATTTAAGTATTAGAAGAAATTTAGAGGTTATATAAGCAAATATAAAAAAATATTGTGTGAGATATTTAAATTTAATGTTTAATATGAAATGAAAGTAAAATTCCCAATTTTTTAACATAGAAAACGCCTTTCAAATAAACCTTTTTTAATCAAGGGATGCCTATGTCAAAATCCAATAGAAAGTAAGCTATAACAAATATCAAACCTTGTAAAATAACTTGGAAAAAAAGAATCAAATGAGATTTATTTAAGAAATGAATTATTTTAAAGCATGTAAGAAAATTTATGATCATCTTAATCATCAATGATTACAAAGGTGATAGATTTGATGAGAGGCAAATGACATGGGGGTAACTTTTACTTATAAGTGGGCTTGGTAGCACATTTTGAAAGTGTGTAGTTTAGGAAATGTGAGAATATTTGGGGTTTGCACCTTTATGATTATCAACCATTTACTAGATTCTTGCAAGTAGCAATTGAGGTGAGATGAGAAACCAGATAGGGGGGTTGTGAGGATGCTAGGGTTAACCAATTATGGTTTTAATATATAAAAAATATATTTCTATCCAGGATCTTGGAAGCAGTAGGGCTGAGAACGAGTCGAGCATTTGAAAAGTTACTCCTCAGTCTACTCTGCTATGCTCTGCTCGATTTGTGCTCATTTATATGTACTTAATTAATTAATCAAACGAACTTGGATACATTAGTGAGGACTCGATTGCTAAATGAACAACTTGTTGTTTGATTCAATTATTTTTATGAAAAATATTATTTAAAACTTATGAATAAGCATGTTAATGAGCTTGATTGCAGCTATATTAAGTCTCGTTCATGAATAATATCATTTAAATTGTTAAATTCTTTTGGGACGTAGAATCCTGCATTGCTCGTGGATACAAACAGCCAAGAAAAGACCTACTTTCAGAATGTTGAATCTTTTTGGGAAGTGGGTTCTTGTGTCATTCGTGGATATATACAATCCATACAGACCTGTTAAGGTAAAGAAGATGATGGGAGAGAGAGAGGGAGATGGATGAGATTTGTTCAATGGTCTTTGGAGTATTATGCACATGACTCAAAGAGAATGAATTACTCTAGAGTTTGTTTCACTAGCCTTTTGGAGAAAATAGTTCTTCTCTAACTCAGATGAGAGAGAGAGAGAGAGAGAGAGAGAGAGAGAGAGAGAGAGAGAGAGAGAGAGAGAGAGAGAGAGAGAGAGAGAGAGAGAGAGAGAGAGAGAGAGAGAGAGAGAGAGAGAGAGAGAGAGAGCAGGATGGTTTTTTCCTCCTTATGTATATGGAGGAGCCCTCAATAATAATATTATTGATGCCATGTGGTTTGCCTCCCTCTTCATAATTTTAATGTGAATGAGATTTGTAGTAGTCGTAATCATCGAGCTGTCAAATGTAAACAATAGGAGTGTCGCCTCTGGCATCTTAAAAAGACGTTGGTTATAAATGTCTGACAGAGCCCTTAATGAAGGTTGACATATATGATTGGCATGACCACCATCTCTGTCACCTTCAAAAGACTTTTATTCTAATTGTCGACAGCGTCCTTAATGAAGGATTGATAGGTTTCTTATCTGTCACCCCAATTTATTCAGATAGTCGAATTTATTATTGCGCCCTTATATTTGACTGCTCCATCTGAAAGATTAGGTTCAATCACTTTGGCAGGTGAGCTCGGTTCAACCATTTTCATAGGCGAGCTCTCACAATATTTCATTATTTGTGTATACACAATATTTTTTTTTATTTAGGCTCAACAAGTTTTACTTGGTACAATTTATTTATTTTTTTTCAAAAAAAAGCTATTTGTATGTGTAAGATAAGATTATAGCTTGTTTAATTTGTTACAAGCTACTTCTTGGTGAGCTCGATAAAAATATAATTTAATTTAAATAGAGTATGGTTAAAATATAATTTACATTTTAATAAATTTATTTGAAATATCAAATAAAAACAATTGCAGAACTAAGTAAAATACTAAATAAAAAATTGCTTGTAAGCTTTAATTTGAAACTTTATATTAATATTATAATATAGCTTAATTAAATTGTAAGTTATGGGTGAAGCTAATTTACACTAATTAAAACAAATTAATTAAAATTTTAAAAAACATTTTATACATTTGACGTTTAAAGTTGGCTTTCACATGAACATTTACGTTTTTTAGCTAATTGTCACAGACAAACTTCTCTCAAAGTGCGACCTTAACGCTCT
>NW_018165317.1:276980-281605 GCF_001263595.1 Phalaenopsis equestris | reverse complement strand
TCTTCCTACGCACTAAGTCGGCTTAACCGTTGCAATGCTTGGACTTGGATGCACAAAAGCTCTCTAGCAAAGAAGTAAGGAGATATTATTCACATAAATGAATACTTCATTAAGAACGAGTGATTTGGTTGCTTGGAAATCTTGCTTGGTTACAAATGAGGGGGAAGGACATATATTTATAGTCTTCCTTCAAGTTTTAAGGAATATTCTAGAATACATTAGAATATGCGAGTTTCTAAACAGTTCTAAATTATTCTTTACATATACATGATTCTAAAACTTTCCAGAACATTCTCGAGTTCTATTGAAGCTCGTATCTTTCAACATATTTCTGGAATTACACGAAACATCTAGAAGTCTTTAGATTTTTCTTCTTCTTTCTAGTTTTCTCTAGAATCTTATTTTCCATAACTAAAAGCGTGTGGCTAACCCTTTCTTAAAATAGCCGTGTTCTCGCATCACTATATGAGCTCTGATCTTTGCTCTTTAAATTAAGAATTAGAACCTCATCAAATGAGTTGTTTTGGCTGGATGGACTGTGAATTGCTTTCAATAGTTGCATTCTACATACATAAATTCAATTCTTATGTATTTTTACATATATAATGCCTAAACTTCATTTTTTTACACATAACTTCTTACATGCACAATAAAAGATATATTTCTTTTCCTAAAATTTAATGTAGTGGTACTTCAGATGTGATATGAAATACCAAGATGTTATGGATATAGAAATTAGAAGTTTGGCAGTTAGATGTGTACATATATGTAAATATATAAAAATAGGGTGGCATGTATGGAAATGCCCCCAAAATGATGGGGGTGGCTTTCTACTTGTAGCACATTTTAATGAGATTTATTGTTGGATTTATTAAATCCATTAAAATACTAAAATGCAAGATTTTCATGATTCGTGAATTTCCGAATTTAGGATTTATAAATTTATTAAATTCTACAAGCACTCAATCATACTTGGACGCAAACACAAACTAAGACTTTCATAACCCGGTTAGCTACAATTAATCATTCAGGCATCAATCACGCTTACTAGAAAACAATACGTCTTGATCACGTGCGAACGATGGAGTGAATCGCATCATGTCATCAAACATATAACACGATACAATCCACATCATCGTCCACACATCCAATGATTAACATGACGTAACATTTTCTTCAAACTTGCTCAGAAACCTGTTAAATTGCATCACAAATTTAGCAATCACACTTACCGGAAAACAATACGTCTGGATCACGTGCTAACGTCTGAATCACGTGCGAAGGATAGAGTGAATCGCATCATGTCATCAAACACATAACACGATACAATCCACATCATCATCCACACATCGAACGATTAACAAGACGTAATATTTTCTTCACGCTTGCTCAAAAAACTGTTAAACTGCATCCCAAATCCGGCAATCACACTTATCGGAAAACAATATGTTTGAATCACGTGCCAACGATAGAGTGAACCGCATCATGTCATCAAACACATACAATCCATACCATTGTCCACCCATCCAACAATTAACAAGAGATAATATTTTCTTCACACTTGCTCAGAAACCTATTAAAGTGAATCCCAAATCTAGCAATCTCATCCTCCGGAAGAACCACACCAATCTCAACCCCTCCCCCATCATCCCTACTCTCCGCCATGGAAAAAGCTCCCATTCCCCCAATCGACGCCACCTCCACCTTCTCCGGCCTCCCCCACCCAAAATTACACTCATAAACCCTCAGCTTCGGCGAACCTGCAATCGACAACGGTCGGTGCGGCAGAATCTTCATCACCTTCCCAATCACCCCTTCCATTCCCTCATAAACATCATCTCCAATCCCCTCAATCGCTCTCCCTATCGCCTCACACGCCCTTAAAAACCCATCTTTTTCCTCAACAATATCTCCCACCTTGGCTTCAACAAAGCATGGGCACCCCAAGAGGTTACCGAAGTAGTTCGCCGGAGGCGGCGGCCGCATTCTGTTTCTCCAGTCGACTGAGAAGAAGAGATGGGCGACGCGGTGGGGGTCGTCATCGTTCTCCTTGGATTTGAGGAGGCAGGTCCAGGAATGGGCTAAGGAGATAACGAAGGTGGAAATGTGGAAGCGAGAGTGGAGTTTGAGTTTCAGGTTTTGGATTTTCTGGGAGGGGAGAGTGAAGGTGGCGGCGGCTAGGGTTGGGGACAGGGGGTGGGGGTGGTGGGGAAGGGATTGTTGGAGGACTATGTGGGCGAGTTTGGAGTAGAGGGAACGGGGATCGGGGATGGAGGAGCGGTGGAGGGATGGGGGAGGAGGAGGGGCGGAGCGGCCGGCGGCGGCGGCCCATGATTTGAGGAAGTGGATGGAGCTGAAGCCGTCGCAGGCGGCGTGGTGTGTTGTGACGGCTAAGCAGAGGCCTTTGTTGGGGAACAGGGTAATCTGCAGAAGATTAATTGTCTTTTAGCAATATAATTTATGAGATTCAATTTGATATTTTATTATGATTATAATTTATAAGCAGGGGGAAATTATTATTATTTTTATTTAAAGGGAGGAACTAATTAAATAAAAAAAATAATTCACATAAAAGAAAATGAATGGCACGTAATAATTAATTGTATTTACTATAAAAATATAAATAAGAGAAATGTTAAGTTATTTTTTACTTTTTTTTGTTAGAGTCAATACTTTTCGACCCGTTTATTATTTGAGGCGGGTTTCAGAATGAATCTATTTGGGTTGGGTCATTTTTGGGTCGAACTCGAACCCGACAAGTTGACCCTAATTGCCACCCTTACTTTCATCTTCCTTCTTCCAAATTGGCTTCTTATCCAAACCATTGAGAAAGATTCAACCTTTGTCTATCTCCCCCTTTCTCTCATCCATGTTCACAGAATTTCGCTTCTTTAAATTTGATACACCAACAACAAATTTTCATCATTTGAAAAAAAAGCTTGAGGTATGACACGAATCTTGAAATATCTTTAAAATAAGAAATGTTCAAATTTTGATTAAAAATCATCCAGTGCTCCGACTTCAATGAACTTACGAGACAAACCTAATGGTACCAACATTGATCCGGTTCGTACTAAACCGAGCCCCGATCAAACAGTTAAATAAATTTTGGAAGTTTTCTGGACACAATTGGAAGGTCAAGCAGATGTAGAATCTAGCGAGTTTATAATCAAATCAAACGTGTCGACAAAGAGAATCCAAAGAGCCCAAGCTCGCTCATTTCCGACATTGTTAAGGTTCTTAAAATGTCTACCAAATGTTGTCTCAAAAAAAAAAAAAGCTATTCAGACCGTTCAATTAAAGTAGTTCATATTTCTGAATTAATTGCACAAGAACACTATAAATAGAGCCCCACCAGCCTTAGGTTGGAGTAAGAACTTGAAGCTTTGAAAATTAGCTTAAGTCAAGCATCACTCATGCTGTCGTCGACCACCGTCTAAAATCATCGAACATCACCTACTGACCGCCACCAATCGCTATTGGTTGCCACCTATTCCTTGCAACAAGTTCATAAACACGTCGACGTTGTAATTCGAAAGACTTATGTGGGACAAGAAGTCTCTATAATCATCGACTTAGAGTGAATTTTTACAACTAGGTCAGACATCGTGAGTTTTCTCCTTTTTGAGTTTTTCATGTAAGAACTTCTAGTGTCTTCACTAGCAGTTTTCTTTATCTGAGTTTGTGCTAAATTATTGTGCAACACTAATACAATAATCTATTACGTTGTCGCTATGAATCTTTCAGCACACATCAAAATTCATGAATCAATTTTTTCAATAAGATTTACTAAATCCTCGATTGAAGGCAAAACAAAGGATAAAATAAGATTTAAAAACAGGTAGGATTAAAAGATGTCACTTTTGCTCATTTGCAAGATTTATGTTGAATCCTGCTTAAAAACGGCTGCCAAAGAACCCCTAATAGTTTGTTTGGGGCAATTGCAAATGTTTGAAGAAATAAGCTATTTAAATAAATTGCGGTGACTTCTACAAATTTTTTTTTTGAATTCTTAAAATCAAACAATAACTTTCTAGCAGTCACAACTCAGCGAAATTGATTGAAAACATAGTTTTTTCATGATAATTTTTTGAGAAAATGAAAAATTATTTCCTCAAATGTTCCCATCAACATGATGTAGACCACACCATACCATCTTCGCTGCCCCAAACGATCCTAAGCCTCATTTTTTCAAGAAAAAATCCCACTCAAATCATGCTAAGATGACAAATTGATAGAAAGGCCCCACTTTTTATAAAAAAATACAAAATTGATGATCAACAATTGCAATTACCCACCAAGATGTGTGCTTAGGTCCCATGATATGGTAAAATACTCATAATTATATTTCAAAACTAAAATTGTTCTTACACAAACGAAAAATAATAACACAAAGATTGCAAGGCCTAATTTTATCTTAACAAAAAATTTAAAGGAACATTTATATGCATAATTACTATGTATTTACATATCTCTCCTCTAACATTTCATATTTACTCATATATCACTCAACTCTTTAAATATAATATTAAAAATAGCACTATTATACTATTATAAAGTAAAGCACATATTTTCGTGTATAAATTTAAAGTACTAAAATGTTATATATATATATATTGATGCCA
>NW_018165317.1:269217-276934 GCF_001263595.1 Phalaenopsis equestris | reverse complement strand
TATATATATGAAATTTTAGATGGAAGATATATAAATAAATAAGATTTATCTGACAACTTTAAACCTTATACGTTATTATCCTGATATAAATTATAGTTCTTAACCTGGACGGCGAACACCGGCTGTGCTTCGTCAGACTTATGCAGCGAAGGAACCAACAAAAGCAGCTTCCCAAACGGCCGCCGGTGATAGCCGGAAAACTCCTCAAAATTGATATTTTCAAACTCGCATACAGTGAGAGAAACAGAGTCACCCTCACAATAACAGAGTTCGAAACGATTGTCATCCGGAGAGGACCGGCGAATGGTTCCGGCGAGGGGGTAAAAACTGCTCAGGGTGAGGGAGAGGGAGGATTTGAGATTGGGGAGGTGAGACTCGAGAAACTCGGCGGTCGAGTGAGGAAAACGGTAGAAGAAGAGGCGGTCGACGGGATTGACGTTGAGCCAGGGTATGTCGAAGAAGGTGAGGGGGAGAGGCGGCCGGGGAACGGTGGACGGCGGTGGAGAAATCCGGCATTGCTGAAGAAGTTTTAGGGCTACCATGTTTGGGGGGATGGAGGGCTTCGAAGATTGGAGTGAACTTTATAAGTAGTGCGCAACAGCGTGAAGGTGATTTACTTCTTAAACCAAACGGTCTTCGTTTGTCCAACTAACGGTCTTCCTTACCCAACCCCCAACAAAATTATTGGGGTTTTTACATATATACCACCCCAAATTTCAAATTTTACACCTTTACCACTTAAAATTTAAAATTTAGCCACCCAAAACCAGTATGATTGAGAAAATAGTGCATCAGGTGTAAAACTGTATCAGGATTCCAATCGCTGCGTGCCACGTATGTAAATACATAGAAATTGGGTTGGTATGTATGAAAATGCTCCTTAAGTAAACATATAAGAGTGATAATAAAAGGATTTAGTGGGATCATGGTAGAAGAAAAGTAATTTTATTAATGTGATGACAAGTTGATCGTGTCGGGACCAAACCAATTTAAGTCTCGACCTAAATGATAAGATGCTTTTAAGTATTTTAATGATAATTGCAGAGTTGTTGTAGAAAAATTAACTTTTTAATGATTGTCGAGAATATTTTACATGTTGCGTTTAAGAAATTCAAACATTAACTTTTTTTTTTTTAAGCTATCGTGCTATAAAATATGATTGTAAAATATAGTTTAGAAGGTCCTTTTATTAATGTCATAATTTTCTATTTATATAGGTCTTCAGGATACAATTACATATAAGGAAAGATTAATTACTACAACTGTTTGAATGATTGAATCAACGCGCGTTTGTCGAAATAAAGATTACATGGTAACAACCATAAAAGTTGACATCGGTTGATTGTCCAAAGTCTTGATCAAACAAAACAAATTGACGTAGGTCGACTGTAGAGGTCGACCATATTTTTTTGATAGAGATCCAGTTGCTCGACAAAAATGCTCGTTCACTTATTTATGTTCTTTCGTTTGATGGTTCTGTCGGCCAGAAACCTCAGTCGTTCAGAACTTTAAGTCGGTCGATTCTGTCGTAAAGCCAACCGACTATTCGTTGGCGAGACTTATGTTCTATAGCTCGGAACTTCTTTCTAATGCCTCTATATCTGGTCGTTCGATCTCCTCAAGATTTGTGCTGACATTTTTTGTAGTATATATGTAGTTCCCCGATTTTCCTGCTTCTTGATGACAAGTGCCACGATGCAGATAGGAAAATTAACGAGCAATAAATGACACATAAATAAAAAAAAATAACTTAATAATAAATTCGATTTTGTTTATTGTATCAAACAAACACTATAAATAAGGGCATGAGGCTCGAGTTATAACATTCCAATCATTTCACTCTAAAGTTTTTCGATCGACACCATGACCGATGATTTGGGCAAGAAACACATGAAGAAAAAGTAAGAGTTATAAAGAAAAAGAAGTAGACAACACCCAAACCTGAGCAGATCGATCAAGTTGCCTCTTTTGATAGCTATGATAATCGATCATTGAAGAAAACATCGGCGGTGAACCCTCATTTGGCTTCTGGCCTGAGTGTTGGTGCAACTGTTGAGGAAAATGAGCGAGCCTCTTTTCCTACTAAGGGTGGTCAGTAGGGATTAAAAGGAAAGTCGTCACCGAACCTCCGCTGCCCCCTTCGCAATGTAAGGACGGAGTGGCTCCAACCCTAACAATAGAAGAATTCACGACTTTTTCTAAATTAGAAAGATTTTTGGGTATGTAAAAACATCTCTTTGACAAATTTATAATATTCCTTTCACTATTCTTAATGCAGATGAGCTGATTGCTCCGGAGGCTCGCACTGATGGCGGGTCATCTAAGAACGTTATTGATTCTGCCCCGATGGTTGTTGCAGCGCCTTTAGGATTGATTGTGGCACCCATCCTGCGGCTGAACTAATTTTATGGACATCAATTAACCACTTCAGCAATTAACATCAGAAGGAATTGCAGGGTCGGCAGTTGTCCTCCGATTCATTAGAGAGTTGAATGAGGGATATGGTTGGCCCTTCGACCTAAGTAGCTAAAGTTCCTACCGAAGCACCTGCACAGGAGTAGTTTGTTCGTTGCGAGTGGTTGTAGGTAGAGGCTGCCTCACTTTGACTCAGGTCAGCCAACATTGCCAGGCTAGAGGCGAAGGTTGCATCGCTCCAAAGTTCCTTTAGCAATGTCCATTCTGAGTTGGAGCCCATTGATGCGTAAAAAATTATCGGGACATAATCCGTCATACAACTTAAGTGCACGTATCAAGTAGTAATACGGTTCAAAAGTATTGATTATCAATCCCACAGGGAAAATATAATATTTTTTTTCCACATAAAAAAATCTCTAGTTTACTAATTCAGCTAACCTAGCATAACGTTTATCAAAAGGAGGCTCTTAAGTCTTAAGATCATAGCAAAATAGAGAACTTTGTAATTGAAAGAAAAGCAGAAAACATGAGGGTAGTTTGTGAGTTGCTTCAAGATAGATGAGGTTCATGCCTCAATGATTCAAGAATCATGGCGATTCTTATTTTTCCTAATTTCTCTTCTACGTGATTGTTGTCAACCAGGGACATATAACTCTTTGTGCCTATTTCTAGGTCAAAAAAAGCCTAGAATTCATGAAGTTAAAGCTTCCTCAATCCACATGATATTTCACATAACTATTTCGATCCATTAGAAAGAATCTAGAATTCCACTGGAATATTTCTATCCTATTAGACTTTTATGGTTAACCCTTCATTTTCACTACACAACAGTTATATGTCATAGTTTATGAAGCATTTTAAAATCCTAGTTAGCCAGAATAAAAATAAATTAAGATATGAGGTGAACCAACAAGAAGACCATGAAAACACAAGAGACGAAGAAAAATTTAGTCACTCATTACAGAGAAAACCATAGCGAAAAAAACCATATGAAAATTCATTGCAAGCAACATAAAAATGAAAAACTTACAAGAAATTATTTTCTCTGCAAAGCTAGTTCCCTCTCATAAACACTCACACAACTCATAAATTAAAAAAAAAAAAAACTCTCCCTTACAGTTTTCCACCCAATGAGGAAAACAACCTTCAAGAGAGCCCTCAAAATCTCTCCCATACCCTCTTCTCTCAACCTCCAAGCATTCTCTGATGCAGAACTCCCTCAAAAAAACCCTAAGATTTGATTTTATGGCAAGAATCACAGTTCAGGCCATCAAATTTCCTTTCCAAAATGTTTCTCGCTTGTTGGCGTGTTCACACTCTTTTTTAATGTGGCCGCTAGATTTCTTGGGTCAGCATGGGCACTGTAGATCGCCTTTTGGGTCGGTTGCATTTTAATTTTGAAAAATATTTTTATATATAAAATTTTGAAAAATATATTTTTAATTTGAAAATGAGACTAAAAATATATTTTACATTTTAATATTTTAAGTAACGGAGCGCAACACTACAAACAATGCACTTATCCCGAGGAATAGACACATACTACTTTACAACGAGCTCGATTAAATAAACTAAAGATTTTATGACATCATTTGGTCTGCGATTCTTTTTGTATGGCCGAAAAATTCCTTTATCTAATATTAAAATTAGATAAGATTTATATTATTTGGGTTCTTTAGTTCCCTATAGAGTCAAACCCTTATAGTCCCTATAGAGTCATAGAGTCAAACCCTTATAGTTAATTACATCATAAATGACCAAAGTCACTTAAGAAAACCCTTGATATTGATCAGAGTACTTTGTCTTCAAGAGTTCATGTTTAGGTTTCAAGATTGGACATGGAAAGTCAAGCTGAGAAGGACCAAATAGGAGCATTTATTCTAGGAATCTAAAGGGGTGAGAAATAGGGGATGTCATAGATCATGTGGAGACCCTGAGTGACTTCCCAAACTATCTTATGGTTCGGCTGTATTTTAGAGACGATGTTATTAGATGTTTCAATCCTGTCAATTTTTTTTTATTTAAGATTTACATCTACATGATATCTGATCATGCAAATAGTCTGGAAGATAAAAGGGTTTAACCTCAGAGACTAAAGAGAGTTAGGACTTATACTGCATAACATGATTGTGCAAAAGCCTAAGGATAAAATGAGGATTTACGTCGTGCTAGACAAACTACCTTGAAGTCCTAGGATTCTTGCTGCTGCTGCAAGGTTAGTGCAACATAATAATGTAATGTGTAAAAAAATTAAACAAATCCTAAGAAAATCTGAGGAGAACTTAAACAAGTCGCAAGAAAACCTGATTGAATAAAAAAAAAGGCAATGTCACATATAGAAGATTAAGGCTGGGTATAAGAGTTTAAGTTCAGGGCGGGCTCAGAGTTGGGTTGTGTGCTTTATAATCCAACCTTGGATATAAGTCACCAACCAAACGATCTAAAGAGGGCAATTCTTGGCCTCAATCAAAGTGATTAATGACCTGACCCGCAATTACTTGTATTTTTAATCTCCATAATTTTGCCATAAAATATGTCTTAAATTATATCAAGGGGCTAGTGTGAAAAAATGTAATGATTTAAAAATTATATAATAAAATTTCACACTAGGGATACTACGCAAGTATACGTATCGTTTCAAGTAATATAAGATTTTACTTAAAACCCCCAGTATCGATTCCACGATGAATGTGGTAACTTTTAAAATCAACTTACAAAAATTCTATTTAAATTGTAAATTAAAAAGATAAGAGATTTAAAATGATATGCTTTCTAAAAATTACTACAAAAGAGTTAAAAAAGTAACAACTAAATGTAACAGCTTAACAAAATATAACAACGAGTTTGGATATTAAGAAAAGTATGTCCCATTGTAAAGAGATTTAAATCTATGTAGGATTCAAATGATTTAAGACAAAATTGAGTTATTGTGACAAATAAAAATATATTTTATTCTTTATCCCCTCCGGGTGCTTGTAAAGAAAAATAGCTAACTTAAGGTTGATTCCTTAACATCTCAATTCTACATCAGTGCCTACTGCAGTGCTATCTAGCCTCTCACCTCTAGATGCCCCTAGCTTATGCCACCATGATGGTCGAATCCCAGCTTCAGGGTACTAAACCTTAAGCTAAATTAATAAGAATCTAGTCTGTCACTCTAGAACTAACCAATTCTACGCCCATCAAAACTTATCTCCCTATTTATTTGCACTACCCCTTGGGTGATCACAATGACTCTACTTAGAATCAAGTGTGGTATCTTCTAGTTAGATGAAAAAATAGCCCTCCCTCCCAGGTCATTATGTTTCTCAATACATTTTAACTTCACAAGTGACCAATTTGTAAAGTAAATGAAGATTCGGTGAAAATACCATCATAATTTTTAAGAGTAAAAAGAAATCTTTAAATTATTTTCCTCCCATAAGATTAAGTCCTATATACAAGAAGAAAGAAATGGAACTACTCAAAATTCATGGAGATTAAACAAAAAAAAATATTTGCATTGAAATCCAAGCCTTACAACAAAAACTTAAACTCAAATACAAATTTCCTTATGTCTTCTCCCCAAATAAACTTCTAGAGTTTCCTTTGAGCAATCTCCAAACTTCTACACACTAAAAACACTCATACTTACACTTGAACACAAAATATGAAAAACCTAATTTACTATAGCTGCCTGATTGAACCTTTGGGGCTCCAAAAGGTATCTAAATTCGACCAAATACTTCTCATTAAATAGAAAGTAGAAAATAACCAAGAGTTGCTTCAAACACCCCTCCAAAATTCAGCCAAATTTGATGTATCTTTTAAAAAGTAGTTACTGACGCTATAACGCTAGTCTGGGGCCCTATAACACCCTTCTCGCTCTTCTGGGCGCTATGACACCAAGGGGTGGTGCTATGACACCACACAAATATCTTCAATTTTTCTCTTTTTTCTCTCATTCACTCTAAATGTTCATTCCATGTACCTGAAACTAAAAACATGCAAAATATATTCCTTTAAAGTGCAATATCATTAAAAATATACATAAAAGGCTTATAAAATAAGTACTAAAACATGTTATTTTTTGGTGGATCATATACCCACATCCATTGACGCACCCACATGCCCTAGGCACTCCAACACACTAGCATTCAGATCTCAGTGCACCCACACTTGATCCTGATACAAAGTTGTGCCTGCTCTAGTATCACAACGCGATCGTGCCAGGCCCTATTTAATGAGCTGTTGGGACTTCAATTGGCATTTTCCTCAATGTTTTTTTTTTTCCAAATTCCCTTTCTTGCTCAACTAGTGTGAAAGAAAAAAAGTTTTTTTAGGCAAACTACCTCCTAGCTACAGAAAACACAGAAGCCCAAATCAGAGACCCTTCGCTTTTAGTCTAACTAAAAGGAGTTATACACCAGATCTGACCTCATTATCTTAGAACGAGCTAGGATCTTTCGAATTTGTGAACCACAGTTGCTTAAGCTTTAGAGATTCCTCCTTTGTAAGTTTGAACTTAAATTCTAGTTCTTTTCAACGGCCTTATGATTTCTTTTGATCAAAGGTGTTTAGTGTCAACAGAAGTTGATTCTTGCCAATAAAATTCAAATCTAGGAATGTCTTGGCATAAACCAAAAATTTCCTTATAATTGGCCTCCGTATCTCTAAGATCTATCACTAGCTTCATTGATGTGACTAATGAGAGAGTGGTTGGGAGCTTTCAGGACTAGTTGGGGGAAATATTTGAGATCATGGTTGTCGGCACTATTTTTGGTGTGGGGTTTGCCCGTAAGAAGCTGTCGGTCATTGGAATTGAAATTCCGTTGCCCGCTTCGGAAGGATGTTTTTTTTTTAAAAATTTAGTTTTGAAAAAGATGAAGTCAAACTGATCCCATAATTTTCATAGTTTAGATGAAAGAGCGCTTTATCTCAAATCATGTATCTATGAACGCAAGAATTGAGAGTGAGGCTCGATCAAATAAACTAAAGAAAGTTATGACATCCGTTTGGTCTGCGAAACCAATGTATTGGCCGACAAGTTCCCCTATTTAATATAAGGAATTAAATAGGATTTATATTGTGCTGGGTTCGGGAAAAGCTTCCTATAAGGGCATGCCCCTATAGTTAATTACATTATTGATAACTGAAATTACCTATGAATACTCTCGATAAAAGTCAAGAAAAATTACCTTCAAGAAGTTCAAATGGTAAGGACATTTCAAAGATATCGGACTAAGAAGTGTGAAGGGGGATTGGTTCAAATATGAAACATTTTGTTTTGGAGTTCAAAGGAGGAAACACTAGAGGATGTCAC
>NW_018165317.1:261996-262554 GCF_001263595.1 Phalaenopsis equestris | reverse complement strand
ATTGTGAAGATATGGTGTATCCTAGTTCCAAGTCACCACCCAGGGTTGACCCTAAAGCCAAGTAATCTTATAGGGACTCTTCTTGAATTCTCTTATAATGATCTTACCTACTAAATGCTAGAGGTTAAGATCAATATGTGGAATTTCAAGTTGAGTAAAAAGAAGAGTTTTGAATTTCTAATGGTGGGGGTACCTTTTCTAATTTTCTAAGACTAGTCAATAGGAAAGTCCTATGGCTAGACCTAGGCTATTAAAGAAGTTTCTAGACCTCAATCAAAAGTGAGGTCAACAATGGCTTGATTAGTTCATCACACATATGACCGGTAGTTAGTCCTTGGTAGTTATAAAAAATCTCTGGATTTCTCCTGCACTCAGTCATAAAAGGGGTGGCTTGAAGAGAAGACACCTCCGAGCTACCCGAGGCATCACGAGAAGATCCTCTCGACATCCTAAGGAGGATGCAATGGCAGAATAAGTCCATAGGCGTACACGTTGTACACATTAGAGCTGACCGTCACATTCCTCATCAAGATTCTCATACACTTTGAGCGGGGGGGA
>NW_018165317.1:256880-261901 GCF_001263595.1 Phalaenopsis equestris | reverse complement strand
GGGGGGGGGGAGGGGGGGTGAAGGAGGGGGAATATTGTGGCTTTACTCTTGTGATGTTGCGTGCTCACAGTGTTGAGGGGTTCACTCAATGGTGTGCTTGCAAACTTCATGTTAGAGGAGAAGACTTCGAGCGATCAGTGCAGGGACATGGGTGACTTTTGAATTGTTGATTTCCTTGTAGTAGGTGTTTGTGTGTTGTTGTCCCTTTTGACCCTACAAAGCTAGTTTCTCCTAAGGGCCTATTGCATGGTTGCACGACCACAATATTAAGTGTTGTTTCTCTTTTTTTGTGTGTTGTTGTCTCTGCCGAGTGCCTAGGGCATAATTTGTACTTGTTGCTATGTTTTATATTTAGTGTGATTTTTCTGCATGACTGTGTTTTATGATGCTGAGTGTTTAGATGACATGCTATTACTTGATGTTCTGCTGAGATATATTGGAATAGGAATGTTAAACAAGTATGACACAAACCATGTTTTGTGGGGACAAAATTTATTACTACCCTATAGGTATGTTACATAGCTCAGTGTCAGATTTAAGATCTACTAGATAACTCATGTTAAGGAATTCTAAAAAATTAAAATTGCCATATAAAATCCAAGGAAAGAAAAAAATAAATGTTTTTAAGGAAAATTTGCTTTAATGTTCAATAATAAAATTTTTAAGACCTAAACAGTTTCAATCTCTTCCTTAAGAAGATCTACACAATATTAAATAAAGTTGAGTTTAGAGATGCAGTAGCAAACCAAAACTATTTTTGATTCTTTTTCTTTTCATAGTAGCCAATGTTATGCTATCTTAAATTTTAACTTTGAATATAACCTAGAGGGAGGAATTTAAACTATCATTGGATAATCTAGTACTTAAGAAACACTGCCCTTCATTATGGAAAATAAGAAAAAGTGATTCATCATATATTGTAATTCTCAGAGAAAAAAAGAAAAAAAAAAGAAAATCAAAAGAGAACAAAATGCAAAAAGCCCTGGGAAGAAGCTTGAAGTTGGCACAACAAAAACTAAAAAAAAGTGAGAGATAACAAAAGGGGGTCAATTAGGACTTAAGTAAAGAAGATTGATAGCTTATGGGAATCCTTCAAGAGTTGTGATTCAGAGAAGAAAATTAAGTAGTATTAGATTGGTTAATCCACTAAACATAAGACTAAAGAACAGTAGAGGTAAGAAAAAAATCTCTTAAACAAACACATTTAATATTTACTAGAAGTTCTTAAAAAAGAGAACAAAGGAAGTTAAAGTAAGGAATTGAGTTGTTCAACATTAAAGACAATTAAACCTTAGACAATACTTACCACCTCCTATTACACTTCATAAGGAAAATTGAAAAAGTAGATTATTTCAAGAGCTCCTTGTATTTTTTAAATATCAGGATTGAGCTATGTAATTACTTGAGGCCCAGCCATAGGTAAGTTTGAGGGATTTGATAAGAGTAAAATATGTGTTATTTTTATAACATATTTCCCCATGTATTTTCATCTTTTTGACTAATATCATGTTTGAGAAAGATTTTTTTTCCCTTAATTGTGCATGGGATAGGGTGAACGGAGAATCTAGAGCAAAATAGAACAAAAATGAGCACAATACAAGGATTTCAGACCAGTGCACTTGCACTTACAAGATGATGCGCCCGCGCCATGCTCAGTGCCCCTGCACCCAGTTTAAAGCACTCGCACTAAATCCCGCAAATCTGCTCCCGCACGTTTGTTCAAACTTCAATGCACCCACACAGTAATTGCGATGTCCATGCGCAAGCTCTGGCGCACCATGCCAGTTCGCATAACCTATTTTGGCAAGAATTTTTTTACTTTTGTTGAGCTTTTCCTATAAATTAATGCATGAGGCTGATCTTAGGGCATCATGGTTGGTCGGAGGCTGTAAGAAAGGTAGAGTTTTGATCAAGAAAAGTTATCCTCTTATATTTCTCTCCTTCCTTTAGATTGGAACCTCAACTGGTAAGTTTCCACCAATAAATTCTAGAGATTTCTTAAGAAATCTATTGTATGAGAGGAAATGAGGCTATTCTATGGAGAGGACAAGTTTTATTGTAAGTTTATTCTCCACCTTATTTTTTGTAAGGAAAATATGCATGAATTTTGAATCTATGGTTTTCTCGACAATTTGTGGCTAGACTTTTCTTTCTGTCTCTGTGATATAGAGGTAGAAGTTTGCGTTGTGGTTTTCTAAGAAGATTTTTCGTTAATATTTTCTCGTGCTTTCATGGCATATGTTGTTGCTTAACCTCCAATCTTAACTTACTCCTAGTCTGGGCAACTAAGATGTTAAAATATTTTGTGAAACGACTTCTAACAATCACATAGTGGGAATGAAGTGTTAACTATAAAATTTTGTGAGAATATGCATATTCCAGTGGAATTCTGTAATCTTTCTGAGGATTAGAATAATTATGTAGAATGTAATGGGGATTGAGGAAGCTTCAACTTCATAGGTTCTAGGTTTCTTTTGACCCGAGCATAGACATAAGGAGCAACATATCCCCGATTGAAAACAAGCACGTAGGAAAAATTTTTTTCTGTTTCCTCATCAATCGCAGAGGCTCGAGCCTCATCAATCTTGAAGAGCTCTTAAGATACTTCCCATTTTTCTTTTTCCTCTACTAGCGGTCTATTCTATTTTCAGTATAACTAAGATTTCAACCCACTTTTTAATAATAACCAAGCTATGTTAACTAAATCAGTAAAATAGAGATTTTTTTGTGAAAACAAATATTGCACTTTCCTTGTAGGATTGATACACGATACTCTAATACACATTACTACTTGACATGTGCACCTGCATTATACGACTGATCGTCTCAGTAAGTTTTGGCATGTTAAGATGCTATTAATAGAATTCAACTTATTTGTTTGAAGTGGGGGGAATGCATTAGGCCTATTGTGTAATAAAAGATTTTAACTTAGATTAAAAAAAAATTATAAGATGGCAGTGAGACCTGCATTGCTCTATGACACAAATTGTTGCCCATTAGAAAAGAAGTATAAAACAAAGTTAAGTGTTGTTGAGATGAGAATTTTAAGGTGGATGAGTGGCTTAGCACTTAGAGACAAAATAAAAAATGGATATCACCAGTGGCAGATAACATCAGAGAGAGTCATCTTAGATGGTTTGGTAACACTAAATGTCAATCATGTGATGATCCAGTTAGGAGAGTATATGTTATAGATGTGAATTATTTTAAAATACTTGTAGATTGTATAAAAAAAGTTTTTAAACTATTAAAATTAAATGAAAATGTACTCAATTGGGCACAATGGAGAAAAAAAGATTCATGTAGCCGATCCCAATTAGTGGGATACATGCTTATTGCTATTCTTGTTGTATTCTAACTTCGTTATAATCACATCAACTATAATTGAGTTCATTGAAACAAATATAATTATATCTTAAATAGGCCATCACCATCAAATTAATCTACTAAATAGGCAAATTCTCTTCTAATAAAATACTTCATCATAAGTTGTATGCTCGATGCTTTCTTTCATTATACCTTTTATGTTATTTTATTATGTTAAAAAACAAATTATATTTTAAAAACAAGTGATCTAAAGAAATATTATATTTTTTATATAGATTTTATATTCATGTGAAACTTTACGTTTTAAAATTATGATGTTGTAAATGAAGTAGAGAAATCAAGAACATACCATAAAAAATTACAAGCTAAAAGCAAATTCTTATCTTAATTGCCAAAGAAAAAGCATGCATCCAACATTATACCTTGCCAAATTTGATTGTTCCAAATATGAGGTTGTGAAAGAGTAAAAAATCATTTCTCAAATAAATAAATAAATTAAATTTTTTGATTCATTTTTATCATGAAAGGTGAAGATTAATAAAAATTTTATTTGATACTTACAAAATGAAGATTGCAGTCAATGATAACCCCGTTGATAATATGCTTGAAAGAATATTCATAAATTAAGAGATAATTTATCCCCCTTCTGTTAATTATTTTTTCTTAAAAGCTTATAATATGGATTTAGAAAGCCTAAGAGAAATTTGAATTTTTCAATAATAGTGTCTGATTTCATTTTTATATTTCTTGTTTCTTTTGTTCCTTTACTAATAATAAGAAAATCATGATTGTTAGTCCTAAATATGGATGTTAAAGATAGAGAAAGAAAATCTCAAACTTTAATGTCGTTAAAAATAAAAGATGTGTCTATTATGATAAGCATGTTAACAATCTTAGTGTTGATTTTAATTTTTTAGTTTTATGAATTCTAAGAATTTCAATTTTAGTTTTTCTTAATCGTATTGTGAAGTTCCTCGTGACAACATTTGATCTTAGGTCTGGCTTACCTCCTTGCCTTTGTTGTGAAAGTGGTTTAATTCTTTAGAATTCCTTTTTGGAAATTGATTGGATGTTGTTTTGTTCCTTATTCTTATGCAACTTTTATTGTTTGAGTTCATGATACTTGGTGGCTTGTGACTTATAGGACTTTAAATCCCTTGGATATTTTGGCTTGAAGTTATTATTTGATGATTTCTTATCTTTTCCTTTCTATATTCTCTAATTCTAGTGATTAGTTTATACTTTTGATAAATCATTGCCAAATTTAGTGCAATCTATTTTCTAATTATGGTTCGAGCTCTAATAAAATGTAAATATCTTATACTCTTGAATTTAAGGTTTTGTGTATTTTTTATTTTTATCTAACAAAACTAATATTAGGCTAAATTAAAGTTTTTGAACTAAGAAATCTATTATGTTTGCATATTTTATTTCATTGTATAGTAGGTATGTATTAGAAATTGTAGACATTAAGTTGTCCTAAAGTTGCTATCATTACTTGAATGTTATAATAAATTGTCAACTAATATGTGGGGCATCATTACCAAATTCTTTGAGCTAATTATTAGAAACCTATCCATTTGAATGTTAACATAATCATATATGTCAAATATATGATTGAGATAATGATATAATTAAAAGTTTAACATTTATATATATATATATATATATATATATATATATATATATATGTG
>NW_018165317.1:252226-252703 GCF_001263595.1 Phalaenopsis equestris | reverse complement strand
TAGGGATTCTTCTTAAATTCTCTTATAATGATCTTACCTACTAAATGCTAGAGGTTAAGATCAATATGTGGAATTTCAAGTTGAATAAAAAGAAGAGTTTTGATTTTCTAATAGTGGGGTACCTCTTCTAGTTTTCTAAGACTAGTCAATAGGAAAGTCCTATGGCTAGACCTAGGCTACTAAAGAAGTTTTCTAGACTCAACCAAAAGTGAGGTCAACAATATAGCTTGACGAGATCGCTGTAAGTCCCCTCAGGTCAAGAGTTCGATCCCACCGTAGCGCGGGAGCTCTGAAAAAGCTCGTTGTTCGCAAACAGTATGTGTTCAGTTAGTCAACGAGTTCATGTTTGATTCGTTCAATAAGTAAACGAGACGAACATGAACAATTTTTTTTTCGTTCGGTTAGTTAAACGAACAAAACACGAATAACGATGCGTTTGTTCGTGTTCGAATCGTGATTTTTTGGCCTTCTGGTAAG
>NW_018165317.1:250076-251705 GCF_001263595.1 Phalaenopsis equestris | reverse complement strand
AATATATAATGTATAATAAATTAATAATAATAATATATTAGTATACTATATTAGTAATATAGTAATATAGATATTATATATTTATATAATATAATTTATATAATTAATATAATATATTATTTATATATATTAATATTAGAGATGTCAAACTGAATCGTCGTTCGCGAACAACTCGTGTTCGGCTCATTCGTTAAGAAACGGATACGAACATTGACTTCACGAACAATTTCGAACATGTACTTATTTAAAACAAACTAAATTTTAAACGAACCGAACACGAACACAATCTCTGTTCGTTCATGTTCGATTCGTTTACACTCCTACACATGACGCGGGCTCTTATCATGAAGCTAAAATTCGCATGAGAAATCGATATTTGAGCCTCTGTCAAATGTCAAATTTCTTTATATATAGAACTACAAACAAAATAAAAGATAACTATTTTCTTAAATGCTTTGCTAATAAAAAGTTAAGAGATGGGTTTTATTTAGATTAAAAGAAGAATTGATTAATGCTTCTATGGTTATAGAATAAAATAATGTTGTGATTGAAAGCATGATTATACCTAAATCTCATTTCAAAGATTTATGTCAAGTTGAATTAATGCCAATTAGAAGAGCACATTGTGTCATTGATTCATTTTTTTAATCACTCTTTTCCAGATTTATCACATTATAAAATAAATCCTACATAATATAACATCAAAAGTTCTATTTATTTAAAGCTCAAATCTTATTATAAATTTTTACTTAGAAATTCTTAAAAGTAAATTATCATCTAATTAATTGAATATCTCAACAAAACGAATCAGAGAAAAGGAAACACGAGTTAAATAATTAAAGTGTGGCAACAAAATTTGAGTAATTGAGCGTTCAAATAAAGTCTGAATCTTAAGTATCTCGATAAGAGAAAGTCGACAAGTTTAAGATAATTAAATTTTTTGTCATTAAGAAAATTAAACATTGAATAAACTATTTATGATCAATTGAAACAACATGGTTGATTTAATATAATATTTGAAAACTTAGCCAAAATAATCTAAATGTTACAACAAAAATTATAAATAGGCCACATTTCTTTACATGAATAGGATCTAGAATTTAAATTGAAGAAAGCTTGGAGATTTGAAAAACTAAGGCCATTGCTTGGTGACCATAACTTTTCATTGTCGAGCATGAAATTATGTTCATTGTCACTCGACAACAATACTTTATAAAACGTGATGGCCTAAATCTCTCTGATAGATTAAATATATGAATATACATAATTGTTGACCTCACTTTTGGTTGAGGTCTAGAAAACTTCTTTAGTAGCCTAGGTCTAGCCATAGGACTTTCCTATTGACTAGTCTTAGAAAATTAGAAGAGGTACCCCCACCATTAGAAATTCAAAACTCTTATTTTTACTCAACTTGAAATTCCACATATTGATCTTAACCTCTAGCGTTTAGTAGGTAAGATCATTATAAGAGAATTCAAGAAGAGTCCCTATAGGATTACTTGGCTTTAGGGTCGACCCTGGGTGTTGACTTGGAACTAGGATACACCATATCTTCACAATGCATTAATCCATGGTTCATTTAGAATGGATATCTATCCAATTCTATATGAAATGCCTAACTTGGTCTTT
>NW_018165317.1:226979-243601 GCF_001263595.1 Phalaenopsis equestris | reverse complement strand
AGCATAATATAAACCCTATTTAATTCCTTATATTAAATAGGGGAATTTGTCGGCCAATATATTGGTTTTCGCAGACCAAACGGATGTCATAACTTTTTCTAGTTTATTTGATCGAGCCTCACCCTCAATTCTTGTGTTCATCCTTTGGGATAGATACAGGATTTGAGATAAAGTGCTCTTTCATCTAAACTATGAAAATTATGGGGTCAGTTTGACTTCATCTTTTTCAAAATTAAATTTTTTAACGTCCTTCCGAAGCGGGCAATGGGATTTCAATTCCGATTACCGACAGCTTCTTACGGGCAAACTCCACACCAAAAATAGTGCCGACAATAATATATGATAAGGATTATTCTATAGGTCTGAAGTGGCAATCAAGTCGGCAGGTGACGATATCTAGCGATAGTAGTCTAAGAAGTTGAATGTTTGTTACTAAACCGTTTCATTGATGTTGTCTTATAAAAATCATCCTTTTTCATGCATTGCTTTCAGCCTGGGGATTTGAATAACATTGCCCTTTATAGGGCAACTGATACGAAAGAAAGATTCTGTGATCTCTCACACAAATTTGATCAAGCTGGTCGGGACTTAAATCTTGTGAAAACCTTATAGTATGATTTTCCCACCTACGAGCGTCGCCGACCACGTGGATCTCACTTTTATATTATTTGAATTTCAATTATGATTATTTTTTGCTTGGAATGATACTTGCAAAATATTAAAACCCTAACCCATATTTTTCATTTTTATCAAATTCTCAAATCGTGGCACACATAAATGCATAGCTTAAGTAGTTAAGAAAATTACGTGCAATTATTCTCACAAAATATATTTATCTCAAATAATCTAATTAATCAAACATATTCCAGTAACTAGAAGCAAAATTATTATAGGAATAAAAAAAATTTGAAATTTCTACTAAAAATAAAATAAAATAATGCAAAAAAACCTAAGGGTTTAAATTGTAAAAAAAAAAAAAAACCTTAAAGGAACGAATCAATCGAGTTTACCATCTATTTGATAGAAAGAAAACAAGAACAACGAAATCATATCGCTGAAGTAGACAGAGTTGCAGCGTGTCACACGAATATTTTGTGTCAGGGATATGTTTTCAAATGTCGACTAATAAGTTGACATAACAACTAAATATTGGCGTCACACTCTTAAAAAAATATCAAGCGCGTTAAATATTGTCCTACTGTGTCGTAGAAAACAACCGCTTAAAGTTTAAGAAAAATTTTATAAGATGATAGACGACGAGATCTACAATGCTTTATGGCATTGAATGTTGGCATGTAAAACCAAAGCATAAAACTAGTGTTGAGATGAGAATGCTTAGGTGAATGAGTGGCTTTACACTTGGAGACAAACCGCAAAACAAAGATATATGTGAAAAGGTTGGTGTAGCTCCAGTGACAGATAATATTAGAAAGAGTCGTCTAAGATGATTTGAAGAAATTAAATATCGTCTATCTAATGATCTAGTTAAAAGAGTAGATGTTTTTATTCGACTTATGTTATGAAAGGTAGAGGTAGAACTAAAAAAACTTGGGCATGCTGTATAAAAAAAAGATCTTAATTTAATAGAATTAAATGTAAATATGATACGCAATATAACACAATGAAGAAAAATGATTCATGTGGCCGAGCCCAATTAGGGGGTGTTTGGTAGTATAATTTAAATTAGATTAATGCATGAATTTGAGTGTTATGTATGTAAATCTAAGATGCAACCGAACACCATCTTGGTGAGATGAATGATTGTTGTTGTTGTTGTATGTGTTCGATATGTAAATATGTAGGAATTGAGTGCTATGTATGTAAGCATAAAATTTTAGATGTGAGATATGTAATAATAAGGATTGTGTGCTACATGTATAAATTTCTCTTAAAAATTAGGTTTTTAAATTGAGAAATATCTAAGATCGATGCCCTTAGCTCCGCAATCATAGAAATAATGAAAACATAGAAATCTTAATTATAAATTTGAATTTACGTAAATCACATAAATTGAACATGCAAAAAAACTAACGGTTCAAATTACATAAAAACTTCGACGAAGTTTATAATTGAGATTACCTTCGATTTGACTATAAGAAATCGAAAATTGGTGTGCTGAATCGAAAATGGGATCAAAGGAGGGTTGGTGGGTTGGGCGTCGGGCGGGAGGTAAAAATGAGTGTTATTGGCATCGATTCGGTTTTTATAAGCTTTTCCATCGCTTAACTGCAGTAGTAAGTTTGTCGGTTATTAAATACATAAATATGACGATCAGTTTATAACCTAGAAACTAAATGTTGTGGATTTCCGATGATTTGTATTCGTTTATTAATAAGTTTTAGTGAACCGACTAACATAGCCGCCGGAAAAGCTTTTGATTAGATAGCCACGATGAAAGTACACGATTAATAAAATATTTTTATGCCGTTGTAAATTAGCTCGACATTTTTGACGCACGTATAGTCATTGATAATGGCTGATTAAAGTTTTTTTTTTTCTGTAGTGACTAAATTAAAATATATTTTTAATTAAAATTTCACTTAATTATAATTTTTCATTTTACGAAAGTAATTAAAAATATGAACTTGGTTGAATTATATTTTTTTAATTAATTAATATCCGTCGTCTTGATGAGCGAATCTCCACAGGAAACCGCAGGGAAATTCACAGGGAAATTCACACCTTTGGACCTATAAAGACACCTGAAGCGCGCATCTCCACATCCACCATAGCAATCCTCCCTTCTCTTCCTCTCTTCCACCGTCTCTCCTGCTACCTTGATCGGTGCCATCGCCGACTGGTTTGTAGGTCCAGTCTTGGATAAGCGAATCAACGCTTGTTCCGATTACCTGCAAGATCGGTTCAGATGGCAGACAGGCAGGAAGGAGGAGCTGGAGAGGCTTCGAGAGAATCACCCCATGATCCAAGCTGTCGCCTCTGCTTACCCCCAAGCGCAGATCACAGATCGAAACCCGAAACTCAACTGTTGGATCTGGCAGCTACGAGATGCCATCGATGAGGTAAATTGATTTGCTCGATGACTTTGAGTCATGGAGCTTGAGAAGAACAGGAGCTGATCAGACGAATCATGGAGAAAACAGAGGTGCGTTTTGCAATCCCTAGCTCTTTTTTTTTTATTATTTGTTGAAATTGCTCGCAAACTTTGTGAAGTCGGCGAACTTGATTTCAAAATTGATCCCAACTTGGAGAGCATGGATGCGATTGTGCTGATAAAGTTTCAGATGAGGTCAGTACTATCCTTCATTTTGTAAAATGGAGGATAGGCTACCTAATTTGAAATCACCTGCAGCTTTTCAAGAGTGTCTAAAATCTGCAGTGTAGTCCAGCGAATTCTTGCTTGTTTGGATGACATTTGGGAGGAGGATGTTGAGAAATTAGGGTGAAGAAAAACAAGAATCGCCACAAATTCAGAAGAACGCAGAGATTTAACGATTTTCGGCAAAGACGATTTTCGGCAAAGATGTCTACGTCATCGGGAGCAGAGTGGGGAATTTCACTATTTCAGAGGATTCCAGTACATACCCATAGGGTTACACATCATATATATATATATATATATAGATAAAACCCACTGATAAAATTACTAATACGTCTTCACTCCCCCAATCCACTTATCTCCAAGAGAACCTTTTCGTTCCAAGAGACTCCAAATTTTATAATATGAGCCATACCTAACAAATTTTCATCTTGGCGAATATCCAACCTCTTAGGAGAAATACATATATAAAACAAATCCCCGCATTAACGAATATTCAGTCTCTTAGGAGAATCACATAATGTAGTTTCTTACACCGAAATGGGTTGGACAATCATGCCGTTTAACAATTGAAAACATTCAACAAGTTCAAACAATGCAAGAATTTGTTTATAGTATCTGGCTTGGTCAACATATCAGCTGTAATTTTATCATATGATTCAATATAGTGAACTTCACCTATAGCTGTACTCCCCAATAGTTTATTGATATTACTTGCAGTGATATTTACTTTCATCACAGTCAATGCACCTTTAACAATTATGATGATTTCTCTATCAAAATCTGTCTTAGGAATAAAACATTTTCTGTGTAAAGTGAAAGAAAATTAAATTTTTCTTCAAATCTGGAATATGTCTTAAATCACATAATGTTCTGACAGTGTCATCATACATCTTAATTCTAACTTTGTCAATACAAGCAATATTTCCTCCTCGCCAAACTCCTTCCTGCCGCATAATCACATAATGTTCTGACAGCACGAACTCCTCCTCGCCAAACTCCTTCCTGCCGCCGCTACAGGTCTTCTGCTGTCGAGTTTGTAGAGACCTCGTCTTCTCCTGTCGCGACCTCCTCTGCAAACCAAAACACTGCCTCTGCCGCGAACACCTTGCCACAGGAATTACGAAGTAATATTCCTCCTCCTCCCATTGTTGCTTCCACCGCCTCCCTGTTCCTCTGCGACTACGCCGCTAAACTGGTGTTTGCGCCTAATGCGCCCCTAGGTTGTGTTGTTTTTCTGCGTATTTTATGTCAATTTAAATCATTTGTAACAATGTCAAATACTTGATCTGTTCTGAAATTACGCAGTAATTTAACTTTTAAAAATATGACAAAATACTTGACCCAATTTATATTAAGTATTTAATGTGCAAAATTTAAATGTTATATAAAATATATAAATTAGTTCATACACTATGAGTTCTACGCAAGTGCACGTATCGCTTAAAGTATTATGGAACTTTTCTTAAAAACTCCAGTATCGATCCCACGAAGAAGCGAGGTAAGAAGTCCTTAGTCAAATTTTAGTCCACTACTATTAGTCCTTAGTTTGGAAGATCGATTTAAGTGGTTTTTCTAACAAATACTTCTAAATGTAAGTCTTAAGTTTAAAACGACTAATAACTATTCCTAAATAAAAATATTAATTATAAAGGTAATTCTTTTTGGATGAATTAGTTTGGATAATTTTGAGTATTAAAAACTGTTATTCTTATGTAGTAAATTGAATAATGTAAAAAAATGATATACATTAAATATTGTATATGTCAAATATGAACAATTTTAATTCTCTACCCTCAATCAATTGTTATAGAGAATCATTGACTGTCACTCTTTAGTTCTTAAACACTAAGAACAATTTGGGGATTTTAGTCCGTCACCCTTGAATCTCCAATTCTTCGTCCAGTAATATATATATATATATATATCCCTATTTATTTGCGCTCAATCCCCATAAACTTCACCATCCATGAAATTTGAATGTGATTCCACTTTGTTGAGAATTACACCGCTCTCTCAGGTCTTAATGCAATTACAACGAATTTTAACACTACAACAGACCCTTATTGTAATGTAAATGAAGTGCAAGTAAAAATCATCACATTTATAATTAAAACTTCTTCAAGCATGCATCCCAATATCCTAAACATGAATTCTACTCATTGCAAAAGAAAAGCAAAAGGAAAATAACGACATAATCTTCTCATGCCACTATTTCCAAAAAAGAAGAAAGAGTAAGAGAACAAACATCACAAAGCACGAAGAAAGCACAATGAAAAATTTTATTACATCAAAGCAAATCCACTAGATAAGTATTTACAAAATCATAAGATGATGAAAAACACAATACTTAGCTTTTTCCCTTTGAAAGAAAGATGACAATCTCTCCCATAAAGTCTCCCGCTGATCCATGCATTGCTAGTGCATTTCCTTACAGATTCTCTCAAAATACCCTCTCCAATCTCTCTAAAAGAGTAGAAATCTACATTTCTACTCCTATTCTAAGATCTATAAACATTCTCCACGTTTTTCCACTCACACAAATCATCTTTACTGACATAAAATCACTCTATTATAGTGTAGGGACGAATTTCTCAAGAGATGTCTCAAGCAACCTTCCAAAAATCATCCAAATATATTGAATCTTGACCATAACCGCCCAAAATCACGTCCAAGCTGTCTCGGTCGCCATCGGCTCCATATTTTCGTCATTCTCTGGATTCGGGTGCCGGTTTGGGTGCCTTTGGTGCCAGTCTTTAGTAGCTCCATCGTTTCTCTCTGTTTCAACTTCGTTTCGCCCCGTTTTAATTGTGTTTCGTTCTTAACAGGTAGACCTACAAAGTAAGCATGAAAATAACTTTTCTTTAAAGTATAATTTCATTCAAAAATATGAAAATATGTGAGTTCAAAAATATGTGAGAAGTGTGAAGTAGATTAAACATAGAAAGACATATCGAAATGTGTCAGGACAGAACTTACTTTGTTGCTCGTTTTTGCTCCAAATTGCACCGTTTTTGCTTCTTTTTCTCCAAAACTCTATTTCCTATACCTAGAACAAAAAATATGCAAAATACATTTCTTTAAAGTGAATTATTATTAAAAATCATTAAAATTGAGCATAAAATATATATGAAAAAGTAGGTAATTTTTAGGCATATTAGCGCCGAAAGTCCCCTTCGCCGCCGAACTGCTTCGCGCCTGTTCGCAAACCCTCTCGCCTGCTCGTGCGAACCTTCTGCGTCGAGATTCCTCCTACTGTACCGAAGCCGCAGACTCCTTTCGCTGAAGCCGCCGGTCGCGGGAGAAGGGTCGCTCGTGAAGCCTTTCGTTGAAACCCTTCACTGCCGAACAGTCCGAACTTCTGAATGCGACGAAGCCAAACCTCCTCTGTCATGCAAATCTCTCTGTCGTGATTGGAGTGGCTGCGTTGCCTGACACGATCACGAGTCCCTCGGCTGGTCGCGATCCTCTCCCTGTAAAATTGCCGCAAACTTCTCTGCGACCAACCCTGTCGCGTCTGCTCCGCCTGTTCCGCCCAATCATCACGCGAAGCCTGTTCTCGGAGACTGCCGTGCGAATCGATCTCGCCTGTCGCGCGGAAGAAGCCCGCCCCGCTGCTGATCTTCTTCTCCGAACCCTAGCGGAACACCTCTGCCAAAACTCCGAAGCCCTAGCAGCCAAAACTTCTTCTTGAGCCGAAATTTTCTTCCTTTCCCTAGAACTTGGCTCTAATACCAATTGTTGGGAAATTAGGGCGAAGAAAAACAGGAATCGACACAAATCCAGAAGAACACAAAGATTTTACAAGATTCGACAAATATGTCTACGTCATCGGGAGCAGAGCGGTGAATTTTACTATTTCAGAGGAGTCCAGTACATACCCATAGGGTTACACATCATATATATATAAATAAAACTCACAAATAAAATTACTAATACGCCCTCGCTCCCCCAACCCACTTATCTCCAAGAGACACACCTCTTCACTCAAAGAGTCTCCAAATTCTGGTATATGATGCATACCTAACAAATCTTCTCATTGGCGAATATTCAGTCCCTTAGGAGAAATACATATACCTAACCGAAGATATGTGCAATTGGGAGAATGTAGTCTCCCCTTTAGTTTATGGAAGTTTGGGAAGTAAAATTTTGTTCACTGCTTGAATGGATTCAGTTGCAGAGATGATTGCAAATGTGATGCGAAAATAAGAAAAAACTTTCAGTTTCTCCATTGGCCGCGATGGTCTAAATAGTGATGTTGAAAGCTTAGAATCATAATTGGGTCGCAGTAACATTTTGCCAATATTAAGAATATGCTTTACATTCCTCCCAAAACCTCTACAAAATTGTTTCATATTTTATAGTATATTCCCACTAGATCATCAGTTTGAAAAAGGTGATTCAGTCTGAATGTGGATTGCATTGGGTTTCATTCAGGAATTTTCTGTTGAAGGAGAGACTTTGGAAGATCTTGGAGGAAGGTATTTTGATGTTTTGGTCAGAAAATATTTCTTGGACAAAATTGAGAATTTCTTTGAAACATACTACAAGATGCATTATATATTACATGAATTGGCACAATCTATTTCTTCAGAAGAATGTTTCTGATTTGTGGGAGATCATGCTTTATCTTTAAAAATTCCTAATACCATTCGCCACTTATTTGTTAAAATTGAAAATCTAGAAATGCTCAGCATGATCAAAGAAGTTAAAAATTTGCATTCGCTTTTTTTGAGCTTTCAAAGAGGTGATCAATATTTTATTGATATACTTAATGAAATTGTTAACATGTCGAGAAGCATTTGTTTGTTCTCTATACAATATCCATTTTTGAATATGTTATCCGTAGCATTTAAAAATTTGAGACATCTTCAATTCTTAAAACTCACTTGGATGCCAAGATCTCTAAGCAATCCTTATCATTTGCAGTTCATAATCTGTAGAAGAGATTTATGGGAATATTGTTTTGAGGACTTCTTACCAGACGACGCGAGTGATATTTCTACTTTGCGTCAACTCAAATTGCCCCCGAATGCTTTATGTATTGTATCTAGAATTGGGAAACTAAGGTCTCTTCAAGAACTAAACGAGTTTAATGTTAAGAATGGGAAATAGTTATAGAATTGGGGAGCTGGAACATATGCGCGACTTGCGCAAATTAAGAATACATTTTCTTGAAAATGTGAAGGATGCTAGAGAGGCTCGCATTGCAAAATTATGTGAGAAGATAAAACTCACAGATTTATTCTTGAATTATGGCAAAACGTTGATGAAGTGAACTTAAGCGTGGGATTTGGAAGCTTTCCGAACATTGTCAATTATGACTTACATGTGAGCGTGCTTGAAAATCTTAAAACCATACAAAAATAAATTTGGAAAGCTTCCAAATCCCATGTTTAGTTTCACATCATCTATCAGTTTTGCCTCAATTCAAGAATAAATCTGTGAGTTTTCTATTCTCACGTAATTTTGTAGTGCGAGCTCTCTAGCATCCTTCACATTTTCAAGAAAATGTACTCTTAATTTGCGCAACTCGCGCATAAGTTCCAGCTCCCCAATTCTACAACCATTCCCATTCTTAACATTACACTCCTTCAGTTCTTGAAGAGACCTTAGTTTCCCAATTCCAGTTATGTGTTTCCATCGCTGCTGGAGGTGCTGCATATTAAGAAATTACAAGTATGGGAAGATTGGCTTTGACGCAGCGGGAGCAGCAGAAGATGATTGTTTCTGTTATTGCATAGACTTATTATTGTACTTGTATTCATGTTATGCATAGACTTGTTATTGTAATAACTAATATGTCTGTTTTGATGAACAACTATTTGGTCTTAGAAATTTTGGAGTTTGTAATTTAAATATCATGAGTGTGATTAGTATTTTATCATACATAGCATCAAAATTAAAATATATAATATAATGTGAGAGTCTATTATTTATTTGAGGATGGAGTTAGGCATTTGATGGCAAAAATGAAATGGTTCGGCTTCATGTTAATAGTAATAAAATTATGGTCATTCTATATCCTATTAATTGATTTTCTAGCTTTAATTTACTAAAACTTTGTTGAGATATTCATTTTATGCAATAGGAGTTCAGCAAAGTTAGGTAAAATTAAGAGCTTTATGACTCATAAGATGTGTGAAATACTTTCATAATCCAATAATTAGTACTTCTCAAAACTAAATTTATAAGTCTTAAATGGTCCAAATATCTCAATTTTTGGAAAAAAAAAAACTATACAAATTTGTTTTGCTTATCCAACGTTATAATTAAAATCAATATTTTTGTAGAAGACATACCATTAACTAAAATTAAAATATCAATTTTAAAATTTCTGATAAAAAATTAATAAAAAGACTTGAAGAAAATCTAAAAATGCATTATGTTCTCTTATATGTTTGTTTAGATTATAAACTACTATGCTACGGGTAAGTGGTGCCACAAAAAAAGGCGTTGTAACTCTTGTTAAAGAGGATTACACACCGTATAGGTTTGACGTGCAAGCCATATCTGAGAAGGACATGTGAATGCCGAAGGTGAGTGTGTGGGAAACAGTGACCAAAAATATTCCCACGACATTCCAGAGTGGTGCAGCGGGAGGTAATGTAATGCTCTTTAGAGAAAATTATACGTCAGGTGGGCTTGATGTGCATGTCGTCCCAGAAAAAGACATGAATGTGGAAGGTGAGTGTGTGAGGATAGTGAGTCAACTGAAGACCTCAAGCAGGCAAGTCATGAACATTTAGGGTGTTATGCAAGACGATATATAAGAGTGAATAATGTACAACTGCCAACGCAGTGACATTGTGCAAAGTGACATAAGGATGTCACAACGTCGATGTATAGAGTAATGTGCTCATAAGATGCACAAGTACTCACCATAAGCATGTGAGGACACATGCTCACAAGTGCACGACAGAGTGCAAGTGTGGCCATGCTAATGCAGACAATGTGAAAAAAGCATGCACGAATGCAACATAACAAATGCAAATTATTGATCGATCGATCCGACCAGTGGTCGCCAATAAGTCAAGTCAGTTGAGGTGGTCAATTGGGTTGGCATAGACAATTGATCGACCAAGGATGGTCATTCGATATGATCAGGCTGGTGGAGGCGAATCGGTGGAGCAGACCAAAGATGGTCAATTGGACCAGAATGGGTGGCCAATCGACGAAGAGTGGTTAGTCGATCGATCAGAATGGTGGTGGCCAATCAGTCTAGTGGACTAAAGACGGTCGATTGAACTGAAGTGAGCGAACAATGGACGAAGAGTGGTCAATCAATCGATCAAGCTGGTGACGAACGATCGGTGGAGCAGACCGATGATAGTCGATCAAGTTGGAGGGTACCGCTAATCGACGTAGGATGATCAATCGATGTGATCAGGTCGGTGGCGGAAAATCAATAGAGTGGACTAAAGACAGTCGATCAGATGAGTGTGGGCGGATGATCAATGAATGATGGTCGACCGATCTGATCAGACTGGTGGCAGTCGGTAAATAAAGTGGACTGATATGGTCGATCGGATCGACGTGAGTGGCCGATTGATGAAGAAAGGTAGACTGATGAGATCATGTCAGGGGCGACTTATCTCGATTTTCTATATATATAAAGTGCGATGTATGCGATTATATGATTAATCGCCATAATAGTTATTTTTAATTTACAACAAAGCCAAAAACTTGATCCAAAGCAAAAACAAGATAAATATTTCACTATGAAGCAAATAAGAATGCAAATATAATATTTCAATATGGGAAACTACGCATGTATACATACCGTTATCAAGTAATATATAACTTTCTGATTAAGTCCCGAATATCGAACCCACATGGAGAACTAGATTTAGATAACAAAATTTACTTCACAATATATTACTACTTAAACTTAAGATGCTAAAATATGAATGAAAGTTTGATTCTTTCTGTAATTTTTGATAATTGAAAATAAAGTAAGAAACTAATTAACTTAACTAAAATACTTGTAAGATGAAAGCAATATAAATAAAATATCTTTTTCCTTATTATAAATCAGTGATAAATATAAAATATTCTGTTATGAAAATATGTTAAATGTGTTGTGTCAAATATGAGCAATAATATTCTTTACATTTACTGGATATTATATAAAGAACATTGACTAATATATAGTTTGAATAGTCTTGAAGACCGGCTAGGCAAGGAAGATACTAGCTTTTACTCTAGAGTTTCCTCTTCTCCCTCCACTTGGGGCCTAACATCTCGTATCAAAACCTAATACTATAAATCAAATTGGGAGCTTTAGTCTGCCACTCTAATGTCCTCTAATTCTACACCTTTTAAAGGTTTATTTCCCTTGCACTCAACCCCATGAACTACATTCTTATTCATAAAATCAATATGTGATTCTAATCATTTGTTAACTGAGATAATACCATCTCAGATCTTACATGTTCTCACAATAGGTATTAACATCTTAATTGGCCAAATCAAGAAGTAAATGAAGTACAGTGTTTCAAATCATCACAACTTCTTCAAACATTGATACTTCACACAAATTGAAGCCTAATACTTCACACAACTTCCTTTAAATATTTAATCACTCATCATTTTAAGGAAAAAGATAAAGAAAACTACTCAGAATTCATGGAGAAAACACAATCACACATGGGTTTAAAAGCAGAAATCATGCAGATAAATAAGAAATCTAAATTAAAACCAAGTGTAGTCACAAAGATAAACACTTATCTCAAATACTCTCCACCAAATGTCTTGAAGTTTTTTGAAGTTTTCTTGAACTCTCTTCCTTCACTCACAATACAAACTAAAACTCAAAATAAAAAGAAAAGGTGGCCGGCGACGGTAGGGACGATTTAGATGGATGATGGTTGTAAAGCTGATAGGGGGGTTGCGCTCCCTCTTGCCTCCTCTCTTGGAAAATCTAAGTCTTTTCTTATAAAAATCTAAGGGGTGCATTGGTGTCTCTTAAAAAAAGTGTCTCCATTCAATAAATCTTTTAGAAGTTGCCTCCTTAAAAGCTAATTGAATGAATTTTCGTGACCATGGGCTATTTCCTAAGTTTTTATCAAGGGTTGCTTCAAACACCTCTTCAAAAATCCGCTCAAATTTAATATATCATCAAGTAACTACTTCTGACGCTTAAGCACGGGGTACCTGACGCTTAGGCGCGGAGCCTCTGACGCTTAGGCGCCCCAGTTCCATTTTACACTTTCTTCATTTTTGCTCTAAATTTGACTCTTTTTCACTCCTTTTATCATTTTCCATCTATGTGATTGTAGCTGAATGAAAAACACACAAATATTCTTCATTAAAGCACAATATCTCAAAAAATAGGTATAAAAATATGTCTAAAAACACTATATATTTTAGGTGTATCAGCGACCGATCGATCAAGTGGACTAAAGATGGTTGATCGGACCGGCATGTGCAGCCGATCAACGAAGGATGGTCAATCGAGGCAATCAGTCATGGGCGGTCGATCGATCGAGTGGACCGAAGATGGTCAATCTGGCTGGCATGGGCGGCTGATCGATAATGGGTGGTCTAATGATGCGATCAGGTTGGTGACGACTTATTAATCAAGTGAACCGGAGTTGGTGAAGGTCGATCGATAACGATTTGTCGATTGTTATGATTTGGACGGTGGCGGGCGATCAATCAAGTGTACAAGAGATGGTTGATTAGGTTGGTGTGGGTGGTCTATCAATAATGAATGGTCAACTGATGTTATTGGACCAGTGACGACCGATCAATCTAGTGGACCAGAGATGGTGGATCAGACTGATGTGTGCAGCTGATCGACGATGCGATCGGTCTAGTGGTGACACATTGAACAATTGGACCAAGGATGGTCAATCGGACCAGTGCGGGCGGTTGATCGATGAAGGATGGTCAACCGATGCGATCAGGACTGTGGCGACCGATCAATCGAGTGGACAGAAGATGGTCGATCAGACTGGCGTGGGCGGCTGATTGACAAATGATGTGTTGACCTTATTTTTGGTTAAGGTCTAGTTTTTCTTTCCTCTTTAATAGCCTAATAGCCTAGGGTCTTGCCATAAGACTTTCCTGTTGACTATTCCAAGAGGACTAGAAAAGGAACCCTCACCATTAGAAATTCCCAAACTATTCTTTACTCAACTTGAAGTTCCACATGTCGGTCTTAACCTCTAGCACTTAGTCGGTGGGGTCAATATGGAGGAGCTCAAGGGGAGTCCCCCATAGGATGGTCAGACCTTAGGACTAACCCTGAGTGGTCTGATTTTGGTGGGACTAACTTGCACACACTACAATTTTTACTTACCCTAAACCTCAGGACTCTTTAGGTTGGCCTACAACTCCTTTTGGAGAGCTCATATGGATGAACCTATACCCCTAGTCTTTGGCTGAGAGGGTTAGAACCAACATATGAGCATTCAAAATGAGTCCTCACATGGCTCCTATTGGTTTAATGTGGCTTCATGGCTCATTGGCCCATTTTGGCCTAAAACCACCAAATTAACAAAATACTCCTACAACCCTAATTTTTGCCAAAAATCCCAAAATATCCAAATTTGTCCAAAAATCATCTCAAACCACTCACCACTACTTAAATTGAAAATTTACCAAATTTCCAAAATACCCCCAAAAATTGCCAAAATTACCAAAATGCCCCCCAAGACCTAAAAATTTCAAATATTCCCAAAAATCTTAAAATTATCCCAAATATTCGTAATTTTAATTTTTGATCATTAATTTGACCAGATTTGACCAATTTTACCCACTTTGACCAAAAGCTTAAAGGCCCAAATGTCCCCAAATTAACCTCAATTTTGGCCCAATTGACCCAGGATACCGAGGTTGTCGTTCAATCACACAATATAAGCCCTAACTTGTCTTAGGATACCGAGGTTGTAGTTCGTCACGACCTAAATTCTCACATCTTCCAGGCTATTTGTGTGATCATTTCACACGAATATATGTCCTACTTAATGGCAGGATGAAACACTTGAATAATTTCCCCTCAAAATTGAAGACAAACCATAGGATAGCTTGGGAAGTCACCGAGATTTTCCTCCGGATCTATGACATCCCCTAGCTGTTCTTCCTTTAGATTCCAAAGTAAAATATTTTGAATTTGAGTCATTCCCCTTTCACACATCGTTTGTCCGATCTCGTTGAAAAGTCCTAATCCTTTTGACCTCCTTGAAGATAATATTTTCTGATTTTTATCGAAAGTTTTCTTAGGTAACTTCGGTTATCTATGATGTAATTAACTATAGGGGCTTGCTCTTATAGGAGCATTTCCAAACCCAGCTTAATATAAACACTATTTAATTTATTTAATTTTTTGTAATTTTTTGTATTAAATAGGGGAAATTGTCAGCAAATAAAATGATTTCGCAGACCAAACAAATGTCATATATTTCTTAGTTTATTTGATTAAATCTCACCCTCAGGTCTTGTGTTTAGCTTTCGAGATAGATACAGGATTTGATGTATAGAGCTCTTTCATTTAAACTATGAAAAATATGGGGTCAGTTTGATTTCATAATATGGGGTGTGTTTGTTTTTATTTTTTTCTAAAAATATATATATATATATATATATATATAAATTAAATGTTCTTCCGAAGTGGGCGATAGGATTTTGATTCCGGCGGCCGACATCTTCCAACGAGCAACTCCTTAACTAAAATTGTGCCGATAGGATGGTCGACCAATGTGATCAGGCAGTGGCGCTCGATCAATTTAGTGAACTGAAGATGGTCAATTAGATCAAGATGTGCAACTGATTGATGAGGAATGCTCAACTGATGCGACCAAGAAGAGGCGATCGATCGATCGAGTGACTGATGATGGTCAATCAGGCCAACATGAGCAGTCGATTGACAACGGATGGTCGACTTATGTGATTGGGCCGGTGACGGATGATCGATTGAGTAGACCGAAGATGGTTGATCGAATTGGCGTGTGCAATCAATTGACAAAGGATGGTCCACGATTGCGATCGGGTCTGTGGCGGTGGATCAATCAAGTGGATCGAAGATGGTCAATCAGACCAGTGTGTGCTACTAATCGATGAAGTTTGGTCCACTGATGCAATCAGGCCAGTGCCTGCTGATCAATCGAGTGAACAATTGATGGTCAATAAGGCCGGCGTGGGCTACCGGACGACTAATTAGCTCGGAGATGGTCGATCGGACTGACGTAGGCTGCTGATCGACAACAAATGGTTGACTGTTGTGTTCTGACAGGTGACGACCGATCGATCAAATAGAACAAAGATGATTGATCAGACTGACATGTGTGGTCGATCATCGAAGGATGGTCGACTGAAGTGATCGGGTAGGCGATGATCGATCGATGAAGGATGGTCAACCGATATGATCAGTTCGGTGGTGCCCAATCGAACCAGTGGGCCAAAGTTGATCGATCAGACCGACGTGGGTAGCCGATCAATAACAAATCGTCGACAAGTATGATCGATTGATCAAGTTGACCGAAGATGGTTGATCTGGCTGGCATGTGCGGCCGATCGACGAAGGATGGTTGACAGATGCGATCAGGTCAATGACAACCAGTCAATTGAGTGGACCGAAGATGGTCAATCGGGCCGACATGGGCGGTAGATCAACAACAGATGCAAAAAAAGACATTTTAAATGCATAATTTTAAAATCACAATGTCCATACAATGGAAATGTAAACACATGCAACATGAACCACGTCTAGATTCAACAATGAATCACGCTTGTCCTAGCGAACTCACGAGAAACCTAGGGTAAGTGATGGAGAGGTGTACTACCCTTATTGCATGAGCCAATAAGACTCTCATCTCCATTTACATGGCGCTAAATGGGAAATCCATTGAAAAGAGGGTTCTACATGACCGAGAAGACGATGACCGAATGAATGCCTTTGCTTCTCGGCTGGTGGATTTCAAATATCCATCCGGATGAAATCTTCAGGGGGGATTAATGACCAAAGGAAAATATGTTGAAATTTTCATACCTATTTTATACTGATTTTGATGATATTGCACTTTAAAGAAGGATATTTTTTATGTTTTGTTGCAGGTATGATGAATTATGGTCATTGGAGCAAAAAGATGCAAAAACGGTGCAATTTGGAGCAAAAACGAGCAATAAATGATATTTTACCCTGTCACCTTTTGATAAGTCTTTGGATGCTTAATCTCTTTTACACTTCTTGCATATTTTTGAATGAGATTACACTTTAAAGGAATGTTGTTTTCATGCTTATTTTGTAGGGCTATCTGTTAGGAACGCAACGCAACTGAAATGAGGCGAAACGAAGCTAAAACGGAGCCAAACGGTGGAGCTGCGCAGTCTGCCCACCCAC
>NW_018165317.1:226690-226969 GCF_001263595.1 Phalaenopsis equestris | reverse complement strand
GCCAAAACGGCGCCGACGGCGAGATTTACCCGAGAAGACCAAAAAATGACAGAAAAGCTCGCCGACAGCGCCCTCGAGCCTGCCGACAGCGCCTGGGATGACTATGGACCGACTTTTGGCGGTTATGGGCTGAAATTCAATGTATTTTGACGCTTTTTGGAAGGGTGCTTGTGGCAATTCTTCGAACTTCATCCCTACACTTTAAAAGAACGAATTTAAGTTAGAAAAAGAGGGATTTATGTGAGAGGAATGTTAGGAAAAGTGTGGAGAAAGTTTAGG
>NW_018165317.1:223859-225862 GCF_001263595.1 Phalaenopsis equestris | reverse complement strand
TAATATCTTAAAATTCTCCAAACCAATTCATCTAAAAAGGGTTATCTTTAGAATTAATATTTGCATTTAGTTATAGTTACTATCTTTACATTTAACACTTGCATTTAGAAGTAGTTGCTAGATAAAACATCATTTTAATCGACATTCAAAACTAAGGACTAATTGTAGTAGACTAGAACTTGACAAAGGACCTCTTACCTCGCTTCCTTGTGGGATCGATAAACGGGACTCCACTAGAGCTCTGTATTACTTGAGCGATACATACACTTGCGTTTGAAATTATGACTTTACAAAATCATTATAAATATATAAATCTGGGTTCATAAATTTAAGCATATATAAAGTCGTTGTCAAGTTTTTTGCGCCGTTGCCGGGGAAGCTTCGGTAAGAACTTTAAGAAAATTTTAGTTGAAGTAATTAGGCTTAGACTTGAAAAACTGTAGTGTCGTAAAAACTGTTTTGTGTTAAAAGTGTTTTTATATGAAAAAGTGTTAAAAAAAAATTGTTTGTGTGAAAAATAAGATGTTTGTGAAAATGTTTTATTGTGTTGAATATATTTCATCTGTTATTTGTTTAATTGTTAATGTATTGTTCGTTGTGTTGCGTATGCTAAACAAAGGATCTGCAGGACTTGTGCCTTATGATCCCGAATTTGAAAAAAAGAAAAAAATAAAAATACAAAGAGGACTCGAAAAACTAGAAATGAATTGGAAAACTTTCAAGATAATAACTTGGAAAATCATCATACTTCATTGAGGGATTACGTAAATCCTACGACAGATGAAATTCACTCAAGTATACAAAATCCTGTCGTAGAAGCTGACTCATTTGAAATAAATCCTGAGATTGTCCAACTGGTGCAGAACAATCAGTTTGGGGGAACTCCTTTGGAGGATCTCTATTTACACTTATCAAATTTTATAGAACTTTGTGCTATATTTTGTTATAACGGTAAGCTCCTGGCTCTTTTAAAAATTGGGAGGAGTTAACTCAGAAATTCCTAACTAAGTATTTTTCAGCTTCAAGGACTACTCAACTTAGAAAAGATATTATCTCATTTTGTCAGTATGAAGGGGAATCAATATACGAAGCATGAGAAAGATTTAAGGAACTCCTAAGAAAGTGTCCACATCATGCTCTGCCTGATTGGTTAATCATTCAAACTTTTTATAATGGGTTAGTAGAATCCCTTAGGTTTATAATTGATGCTGCCGCTGGTGGATCATTAATGTCAAAATCATTTGATGAAGCATATGCATTAATTGAAGAAATGGCTACAAATGAATTTCAATGGCCCTCTACAAGGGTAAATCCTAAAAAAGTAGTCAGTGTTCATGATTCAGATGTGATTTCAATTCTTGAATCTCAAGTTGCCGCAATATCAAGGAAGTTAGACCAATTTGGAATGAACCAACCTCAACTCACTCCAGTAAGTGAGGAAAGTTCATTAGAGCATATGATTGATTCTAACTTATCATATGAGACTTTAAATACCATAAACAACCCATATTCTAACTTTTACAACCCAGGTTGGGAGAACCATCCTAATTTTGACTGGTGTCATACTACTTGGGGTGAAAACGAACAATGAGAAAATAATCATGCAAATCCTAATGGGAGTTGGAATAATCAAGGGAACATAAACTATAGACCTTCACATCCATTGGACTCTAAAAATGATCAACAATTTGAGGACAAAGATGTCTATAGAAGAAGTGGTATTGCAAATGGGAAACCAGTTCCAAAGTCAAAATGTTGCAATTAGAAACATAGAGAATCAACTAGGACAAATTGCTAATTTACGTAGCAATAGACCCCAAGGAACACTTCCTAGCAACATTGAGATCAACCCTAAAGAGAACACTAATGAACAAGTAGAAGCTGTCCAATTAAAGAAGCTGTCCAACAAGTAGAAGCTGTCCAATTAAAAAGTGGAAGAGAGATAAATGATGTGGTTAGAAAAGAGAAAGATGTTGTGAGATAAACAAAGGAAACTAAAAGAC
>NW_018165317.1:222054-223376 GCF_001263595.1 Phalaenopsis equestris | reverse complement strand
TTTATTGTATTAGATATGGAGGAAGATAAAGAATATCCCATTATTTTGGGGAGACCTTTTCTTATTACTGGAAAAGCTATGATAGATGTGCAAAAAGGAAAGTTAACTATGAATATTAATGACCATGAAACCACTTTTGATGTTTTAAAGGCTATGAAATATCCAGCTGAGAGAAATGGTGATGATTATTTTTGAATGGATGAAATTGATTATCTAAGTAAAAACTATTTCCAGAAAAGTTTTGAGAGTAAGTTAACAGATGAGATCGAAATGGGCTTTCATGATGAGTCTAAAATGTTGTTTAAAGAAGACTGTATGTATGTTCAGGAGAGGTGTGAAACGATGGACGTTACAAAAAATAGTAAACTTTTAATTCCATCTGTTGAAAAATCTCATGACCATAAAATGAACTTACCTCATACAATTTTAAAGCCTATCTATTTGGTGAATTCATATACACCAGCAGTCTCTATATCTTCATATTCGACTCAATCACAAGATGAACCTGAATTGAATGATGAAATCAGTAAAAGATCTCCAATGAAAGAGTTATTCAAGGTCACTGATTGACATATTCCGTGGTATACGAACAAAATGCTTGAGATTCTGATGCTGGGGCAGATTATTAATGCAATTAACAGTTACCCCCCAGAGATTTTACCTAGTGACTCTGAGATAAATCATAAGGAAATGATTTATGAGCAATTTAAAATTATTTAACTGATATTTAGAAGAGAATTCGAGGATTTGTTTCAAAAGAGCTTTGAATTGAGAGATAAGGACAAGGAAATTGAAAGATCAATAGAAAAAATTCCTAAAGAATTGGAAGATAATTTGAAACGGAAGAGTAACATAGAAGAATTTAATCCAGAATCTGAATTATCCAAAGAGAATCTGATCCAAAATTTGGGAGATCTTGAATTATCAAATAAAGATCCATTTCTTATAAATTTCAAGGATGATATTAATATGCAATTTGAGAAAATTACTAGAAGAATATTGGATCTAGAAAGAAATATAAGGAACAAGGATATGAATCCATATGAAAAGGAAGAGCTGAAAGAAAATTTTAAATTTGAGGACTTTGTAGGCATCCCTAGATCTGGAAAAAAATTGGGCTATTGATCAACGATTACTTAATTGAAATTTTGATCCAAGTGGAATCATTTGTCGGGCTAGCGACGTTAAATCAAGTGCTTTATGGGCTACCTGAGGGGTTACCATACAGTCCAGTTCCCTATTCCCCCTACTTATACTCCATATCAGTAGTAGAAGTTAGATGTCGATGATGTTTGCTTTAGTGTGGATTGATCTATTTGCTT
>NW_018165317.1:221675-222024 GCF_001263595.1 Phalaenopsis equestris | reverse complement strand
TTTGATTTGCTTTTTATGTGTCATGAGGGAGATGATTCATTAAATTCTTATTATGGTTAGACTTGTATGTTCTCTTGTAGTAGTTGGATTGACGAGTCCACTACAACTCGGGTCTCACCTGAACTTGAGTTTTATAAGAGTCATTATGAATTTTAGCAGTGATAGTTCCATCTCATATTTTTTACTTCTTTTCTTGAATTTTGTTTTCATTTGACAGGAGTCGCGAACCTATTTGATGAGTAACTTATGGATGATTTTACACTATACTTATAACTGCTAGAGGTGCTTAATTATTGGGATATGGTGATGTCTGGTGTTGGTGCTCGAGAACCAATATATCAGGGATAAT
>NW_018165317.1:219186-219979 GCF_001263595.1 Phalaenopsis equestris | reverse complement strand
CAACTGAAATGGGGCGAAACGGAGCTAAAACGGAGCCAAACAGAGCGAAACGGTGGAGCTGTGCAGTCTGCCCGCCGACGGAGCCAAAACGACGCTGACGGCGGCGATAAGTCTTTGGATGCTTAATCTCTTTTGCACTTCTTAGATATTTTTGAATGAGATTACACTTTAAAGGAATTTTGTTTTCATGCTTATTTTGTAGGGCTATCTGTTAGGAACACAACACAACTGAAATGGGGCGAAACGGAGCTAAAACGGAGCCAAACAGAGCGAAACGGTGGAGCTGTGCAGTCTACTCGCCGACGGCGCCAAAACGGCGCCGATGGTGAGATTTACCCAAGAAGACCGAAAAATGACAGAAAAGCTCGCCGACGGCGCCCAGGACGACTATGGACCGACTTTTGACGGTTATGGGCAGAAATTCAACGTATTTGGACGCTTTTTGAAAATGTGCTTGTGGCAACTCTTCAAACTTTATCCCAACACTTTAAAATAATGAATTTAGGTTAGAAAAAGAGGGTTATGTGTGAGAGGAATGTTAGAAAAAGTGTGGAGAAAGTTTAGGGTTTTTAGAATAGGAGTAGAAATGTAGATTTCTACCCTTTTGGAGAGATTGAAGATGAGATTTTGAGAGAATTTGTAAGGAGAAGTTCTAGCATTGCATGGATCGGCGGGAGACTTTGTGGGAGAGATTTTCTTCTTTCTTTCAAAGGAAAAAAGCTAAGTATTGTGTTCTTCATTATCTTATGATTTTGTAAACACTTATCTAGTGGATTTGCTTTGGTTAAATGAA
>NW_018165317.1:204944-218621 GCF_001263595.1 Phalaenopsis equestris | reverse complement strand
TTTTAATATCTCAAAATTCTCCAAACCAATTCATCCAAAAAGGGTTATCTTTATAATTAATATTTGCATTTAGTTATAGTTACTTTCTTTACATTTAACACTTGCATTTAGGAGTAGTTGCTAGATAAAACATCATTTTAATCGACATTCAAAACGAAGGACTAATTGTAGTAGACTAGAATTTGACAAAGGAACTCTTACCTCGCTTCCCTGTGGGATCGATAAACGGGACTCCACTAGAGCCTGTATTACTTGAACGATACGTATACTTGCGTTTGAAATTGTGACTTTACAAAATTATTATAAATATATAAATCTGGGTTCATAAATTTAAGCATATATAAAGTCGCTGTCAATTAATACAACCCTGTCTTTCAGATTTTGAGCTAGAAATAAAAGGAGCAGAATTTACTCTTTGGATTCGTAAAGGAAAATGCGAAGCACCTAATCCTAAGAAGTTTCCTCTAAGCACACAAAAATCCTAACCTAACTCCTCTAACATCCGAAACTAAGGGCTCTAGGAATGAAAATTGCAAGAGTTCAAGAGATCTCATCGATGCGGTGGTTGATTATGCGTTCTCTAGGCGTTGGGCATGATGCCATTGGCGGTCACCTGGAGTGAAGGAGAGAAGTAGTTCACAAAGGCAGAGGACTTCTTGATAATAGACTCGCCCTCCACTGACAATGCCATTTTTTGTTGCCCGCAACTCTTCAGATTAGTTGTGTCCACCTACCATATTGTAGTCGCGTGTCTGCTACCTCTGAGCAGTTTGAAGCATGGAGCAACAACCACTTGACTTGCAAAACCGGAGGGAGGGCGGTGTCGAGACCAGTGAGATCACCCGGGAGATCCTGTCGTCAAAGACTAGCTGGTAATTCTTTCCCAAAAAGTGACATTTTTTTATGTAGGCACCAAGAGCCGCTAATTCAAACACTTTGGGACCACCGCAACGTCTTTACCTGGTCCACTGCAAAGACGTCAAGAATAACTGTTGACGTCTCCTTTCATCTATTAAATGTGAGCCCTACAGTCCTGTTGATCATGTAAAATACGAGGAACTCAATGACCGCACTGGCTGTACCCATCAGAGAAGGCATGTTGAATATGAAGGAAATGGGATACAATCGAGAGGTGTAGTATCCCACCTAGCTCTCAAACATCATCATGGTTTAGAAGGACAACAAAAAGTGGTGGATGTGTGTTGATTTTACCAATTTGAACATCGCCTGCCCAAACGATTGCAACCTGCTACTAAAGATTTACGCCCTGGTGGACACATACGTGTTTTATTCCATGAAGAGCTTCCTTGACACTTTCTCTAGCTATCACTAGAACAAGATGAACTAGGCAGATGTTGAGAAAACTATCTTTGTCGTAGCCAAAGAAGCTTTTTATTATAATGTAATGCCCTTTGGGCTCAAAAATGATGTGATAACATATCAATGTTTTATGGATGTAATCTTTAACAATCAAAAAAGAAAAAATGTTGAAGTCTACATTGAATATATCCTTGTGTAAAGCTGAGAAACAGAATAACATATAAAATACTTAAAATAAATCTTTCAAAACCTAAGAAAATATAATATGAGGTTGAATCCCTTAAAATATATGTTTGGAGCCTCAATCGCGAAGTTATTAGGTTACCTTTAAACCACCAAAGGAATAAAAGCGAACTCGAACAAGAAAGATCCAGGCGATCAACGACATGAAACCCTCATGAAATACTCGAGAAGTTCAAAAACTATCCTACTAGATTGCAGCTATGAAACGATTCATTTCGAGGTCGAGCGACAAATGAGCGGCATTCTGTAAACTCTTTGAAAGGTCAAAAGTTTCATGTGGAAATATGAATGCAAATAAGCTTTTCAGAGCCTAAATGATTCTCTAGTGTCACCGCAACTCCTCCAAAGCCTAAAGATAAGGAACTCTCTTTCTATTTTCATGATAATTTCATGAATCAGGGAATAGGATCCCCCTCCCTTGAGGCACATTCATCTTCAGTTTTTTTTTTGGATCCTTTGTCGTAACCGCCTTCAGTCTTCTCTTTTCTCTTGTGTCCGACTCCTCCCATAAACTCTCGGTCATATTGCCAACAATTTCGGGCCATAAGAGCTCGTCAAAGTTAATTGAAACATAGAAAGTTCTCTCCCATCGATAATGTCAGCATAAACGTGAATGTGTTTCGGTAAGATCTTCGACCTCACCACCTCCTTGGTAATAGGTCAGATAGAAACCCACCAGCCTTGATGATGCGAAGCGATCTTGAACTTCGATCGCTAATCTTTCACTTTGTTCTTGATTATCACTCAGAATCTCGGGTAGAACGAAAATACTATGTAGCTTTCTCGATCTATCTTTAAACCAAAAAAGTAAGAAAAGAGCTCAATCAACCTCGGTATCTCCATCTGTCGAAGATTACAAAGGTCATGAGTATAGTGAGTGAGTTTTGTGTGACCTGCACGAGGATGATACCATAGCCATTGAGGATAGACCGCATCTCACCACAAAACAATAGCATCGGTCCATATCTAAATTGGCCTGCATATACAATTAAACTGTCACTGTAATCACCTGCTGATTTCTCCCCCTTTACAGCCTCCCAGTGCAAGATGTCCGACCCAAAGGCGAAAGACTTGTACAAACCTATCATTTGCATAAATTTACTGTTCAATACTGTGTCATTGCACTCCTTGCTCTCTCTCTCTCTCTCTATTTTTTGGACGTGTCTCCCTGACAGTTTTGGATTTAACAAAGCCCATCTGTCAAAATGGTTGTATCTATTCCTTTCGAAAGGAATATCCAACTCACTTGTGCAAGTGCAGACTTTTAGAACTCGATTTTTTAATCCAAACACTAGGGATGAACATCGTATCAACACTACCTGACACCCACATTACACTCTTGTTATGAAGATGTTGAGAAATGACACCCTACAACACCAATTGTGTCTAAAATTGTGTCTCATTTAATACTTTTTTATTTTTCTTCATTATATAAAAATAAAGTAAAACAGGAGATTGGAATCCATGCCTAAATCAAACAACTATTTCACTTTATTTCCTTAAAAAGAAGACTTCCACGGCCCCTTCACCTCTTATTTAGTAATTAAAAAAACAAGAAAAAGTACAAAATAAAATATAAAAAAAGAAATCCTACGACCACACGCAACACAACATATGAAAACAAATCCTTGGAGAACAACAACGTTGCGGCCATCCAAACACTGTCACCATGTGCGTGATTCTGCGTTTCGTTTCGTCCCTCCATTTCTGAATAAACGGCCAGATTTGATCACCGATCCATACCGCCAGCGAAATAATCTGCAAAAGCTTTCAAGTTATCCTCCGGCAGAATAACTCCAACCTCTATCCCTCCATCTCCGTTCCTGCTTTCCGCCATTGCGATAGCTCCCGTCTCCCTCGTCGATATCACCTCCACCTTCCTCGGCTTCCCCCACCCAAAATCCGTCCCGTAAACCCCCATCTTCGGCGACCCCGCCAACGACAACGGCCGCCATGGCGCTATCTCCCCAAGCTTATCCATCACTCCATCCATACTCTCATGAGCGTCTCCCAACTCCTCAATCGCCTTCCCTATCGCCGCGCAAGCCGCCAAAATTCCATCTTTTGCTAGAAGCTCTTCGGCATCCCACTTCACAAAGCATCCGCTGAGGCAGGTTCCGAAGGAGGTCTCCGGAAACGGCGGCTGAATCCTCCGCCGCCAGTCCACTGCGAAGACGAAGTGCGCCTTGCCTTCTCCGTCGGTTTTGTGACGAGTTTTCAGTAAGCAGATCCATGAATAAGCGCAGGACACCACAAAAGAAGAACAGTGGAAACAGGGTATCCCCTGTTCCTCTGCTTTCTTCTGCGCCTCCTTCTTCAGCCGACTGATTTCCGGCGCTGAAAGTGTGAAGGTGGCGGCGTAAACACCACCGGAGATGCCCGAAGTTATCATCTTTTCATTAACCCGGACATCGAGCACGGCCTTCTCCATCTGCAAGTACAGGTTTCGTGGATCGGGAATCACTGTCCGATCCATGACCGGAGCTGGAAGCTGCGGAACTAAGTCGTCCGGTCGGAAACTGGAGGCCGCAGTAGCGGACCAAAGCTTCACGAACTGCATCGAACTGAACCCATCGCAGGCGGAGTGGTGCACGGCGAGGGAGACGCAAAGGCCGAAGTACGGAAACAGAGTAACCTGCAAGGCCAACAATGGCTGTGCGTCGCGCGACATCGGAAGTCGGGGAACCAGCGGAAGAAGCTTCTCGACCGGCCGGGAATGGTCGCCGGATATATCAAGAAAGTCAGCGGGATTGCCAGCGTATTCCGTGACGGTGAGGGGGACGGAATCGGTGTGCGCGGGGGCGATTTCGAAACGGCCGTCAGAGCGGCTGCGGCGGATGGTGGCGGCGAGAGGGTAGAAGGTGGAGAGGGTGGCAGAAAGAGCGAATTTTAAGTTGGGCAAGTGGAAATCAATGAAGTGGGAAGAGGAATCGGAGAACTGGTAGAAGAACAGGCGTTCAACGGGACTGTAGTTGAGCCAGAGCATGTCGAAAAAGTTGAGGGGGAGAGATGGCCGGCTCTCGCAGGCGGAGAGCGGCGGCGGAGATATGAGGGATTGGTCTAGGATCTTCACCGACGTGGAAAACTCCATCGAGGTTTGCTGTCGGATGTTGACAAAGGAGGACGACGATGGGTTCGCCGGAACAATTTAGCAGAGATTTTCCCAAAAACGCAATTTTGCGTTGGCGTAATAAACAATTTTATACATGTGTTGGCAGCTGTGTGCAATTTTACTTTGCATTTGTTGTAGGTAGCGTTGAAATTTTTGAATCGAAAAAATGAACTACCTTTTCAAACCGTATATTAATAATAATAATAATAATAATAATAATAATAATAATAATAAAGAATGGGAGAAGGTGAGAACAGGCTGCGGACAAATAGCCTGGGCCAGCTCCAATCGGCGCTCACCTGTTGGCTCGGTTGGCCAGCTCCAATCGGTCGAGTTGACTGGCCACACTCAGCCTTCTACATCAGCTTTAGTTGACCAACTCCAATCAGCCCGATATAGTCAGCTTAGTCGGTCAGCTTCAGTCGGCCGAGTTGGTCAGCTCTAGTGTGCCTTGCTGACCCTCTCTAGTATGCGCTCACCAGTTGGCCCGGTTGGCCAGCTCCAATCAGTCGAGTTGACCAGCTACAATCAACCCTCTACATCAGCTTTAGTTGACCAACTCCAATCAGCCCGATATGACCAACTTCAATCGGCGCTCACCAGTTGGCCCGGTTGGCAAGCTCCAATCGATCGAGTTGACCAACTACAATCAGCCCTCTACATCAACTTTAGTTAACCAAGTCCAATCAGCCCAGTCTAGTCAGCTCACTCGGTCAGCTTCAGTCGGCCTAGTAGCTCCAGTGTGCCTTGCTGACCCTCTCCAGTATGCCCAGCAGGCTCTTACCAGTCAACGTGGTCTAGTCGATCAGCTCGAGTTGGCTGAATTGACCAGCTTTAGTCAACCTCTCAACCAGCCTATCAACCAGCTCCACTCGACTCTCTCCACCAACTCCAGTTGGCCCAAATGACTCGCTCCAATTGTCCTCCAATCGGCGATCTCCAGTCGACTAAATAAAATAAGGTATAATTACTATTTTATAATAAATATATTCGCATAAATAGAGGAACATTATTTGTAATAGGCAAAGAAACCTAATATGAAATTATTGTATTCTAAGAAATCTCTCTCTCTCTCTCTCATTAGTTACACTCTATTTCTTCGACTATCATTTTTCTTTAAGAAAAATACATCTAGAATTATACTATAAATTTGATAAGATTAATTCAAATCTTCTTTTTATTAAATTTGAATGTCACTTCTCTTTAACATGATCGTCCTATTCATTTCCAATCTGTAAGCTAGCCACGCAATCTTATTCTCTTTACCTATTGCCACTCTCGTCTCGTGCGGCTTGGATCGTGTCGTAGCCACTCGCCGGAGGTTCGCATCGCCTCACCTCGCCGAATAAGCTGAGCTGCCATAAAAATATATGTTTTAACAACCGACATAATTTACAATTGTGCCAAATTGATAGCTCATAAGTAGCATTTCCAGAATTAACAGTCAACCATACATGGTGATCCTTTGTTCATATGATGGTTCGTGGGGGAAAAAAAAATCATTATAGAGAATAAAAGCATAATTTCATGAACAGTGAGCATTATTATAGGCAATTCCTCCATTGCAGTACAAGAGAAACAGCATATAGGGTTGCAAACAATGCCATTTACAAGACCTTTGGGGAGGCCTGAACGTTTATTGAATAGTTTCATTGGGCCTTTGAGATTTTTTCCTTTTGGGAGATGTGGCAATTTTTATTGTTAATATTAGTTCCACTAAATAATAATTAATGGTTACAATTTGATGGCTTTCATTAATTGTTATCAGACATCATTATGCTTTTGGGTCTGTTTGGGATAATTGCAGCTTATTAAATAATCTGCTCATAAGCTCATTAAAAATAATTTACTTAAAAGTTAGGAGCGGTGACTATTAGAAATTTTTATTTTTTTGGAAAAATCAGATCGTTGTCAGAAAGCTGTCACCACCCCTAAATAGGTGTCATGTAAAAACACTTCTTTCAGCATTTTCAAAACGCACAAGCTGTTAAAACGCGGTTTACCAAAACAGTCCACGTGTGTTTTCAAAACACCACCTTACCAAATAAGCTGGAGAAATTATTCCATACGAATGCATGCGGTGTCCGATCTCCACTGTCGATCATCGCAATCAAAAAATTTTTTTTAAAAAAAAAAGTTGAAAGTGGTGCTCACTAAAATACATCTTTGTGGTGATCGATTGTGTATATCAGACACCGCATGCATCTGTATGGAATAATTTTTACTCAAACGAACCCCTAATCTAAATTCAAATGCCCGCAGCTCTCATTTCTCAGTCTTTCGAGAACATTTGGCTTGGAGGTGAAAGCACATTCAAAAATAAATCCCAGAAATCCCCAGCGAACACCCGTCGGTCGACTCATCGACCAATCGACAAATTCAGACGGCCGGGAAAATCAACCGACGGATGCTAGAGATCACATGAATGTTTTTCAAAAATCCCACCGCACGCCTGATCGAGTTGGTCACCGCGATTTTGCCGATCACCGAAAAATCTACTCATTCACAAGTCCACACCTGACCGGCCAAAATCCCGTCGATCGCCTGAAGTCCACACCTGCCCGCCGACTAAAAAAGGGAAGATTTACATACATACCACTTAAATTTTTCTATACATACATGCCACTTATATATATAAGCTGGCCCTCCTAAAACTAGAAATAATTCTTCACTAGACAACCGACAGTTCTAAGAACAGATTGAAAATTTCACCATGCTGAAAAATTGGACACAACTGACAAAATCGGGTTGGTCTCAGTTTCGGCTGACTGAGGTCTGAGCAACCCAAAATTCTGCCGACCAAAAATTTAGGCAGCTGAAAAAAGTCTTACTAAGACTGGAGCACTTGAAGAGTTCACACACGCAACACTCGGAGAACTAGGATCCGGCGGAACAAATAAAAGACCACTCTGAGGCGAACAAAAGATCAACTCTCATAGTCAAGCATAAAATGCTATGTCTCTAAACTTGGAACAAGTAAAAGCTGTGAAGGTGGTTCCCTGCTCAATAGAGACAAGATCACCGAATAGTACGATGCAAATCACCCCAACAGTGAGTCTCATCAGTCACTCCCACGAAAGCAGCAACAATATCTACCCAAAACCGGACAAAAGGTGAGGGTAACTGAGGCGATGTACCGACCGAGCAAATAAGACACATGCTTTAGAAAACTTGAGCCAAAAAGCCCTCTAACTGCAACACATAAAAAACGATTGATGATCTTTACAAGACTTAAGTTGTCAACCAGCCCAAATCATCCGGCTGTCGCAATCAAATTGTGCAGTAATAGTAAGATACAAAATAAGCAAATGTAAAAATTAATAAAGAGTATATGTTTCTTGAATAAATCATTAACACTTCTGCATAAGTGTTGATCAAGTAACAAATTAAAAATCGACCCGAAAAGGTCTCTAGAGAGCACTTCGGGATTGGAAAAATAAGGCACTAAGCGACGACGAAATCAAGGGAGTATAAATACGGTATTATTATGATTATATTTTTGACATATTTTAAGTTTCTCATACTTATCGTAACTTCACTTCTAAGAAGTAAGAGATTTGCGGGGATATAGATAAAAAAGTGCTTGGTTTGTCGGCCAACAACAGTCTGTTGGTCGATCACAGCTCGTCTGTTGATCTTTAGTTCATCTACTAACCTTCAGTCTGCAAACCTTCAATCTATTTGATAATCATTGTGCTACACTCAAATGGTATTTAGGGAGGTTACCATAATTTTTTCCTCTTTCCATAAATAATTAGACCCTTATAAATAGGAGGATCTTTTATGTACAAGTGGGAAGGAGGATTTTTTGGCTCTCCCTCTCTCTTGTAACACATATTTCTTTTATTTATTATGGGTTTAAGAGCCTAGGGAACACCCTCACCTTACCTCACTGAGGGCAACCCCTGCGTTAACTCTCACACTCTCTCTCTCTCTCTCTCTCTCTCTCTCTCTTCTGGGTTTCCTAGCGCTATATTTCTTGGGCATGTATTATCACAGGATAATTTCAGATTCAACAATATATATTTATATATAACTTTAAATCATAACAACTCTTGTAGTCACGTGGTTTCAAGTCTTCTATTGCACACAATTAGTGTAGGTTTGAATCCAACACTATACATCTATTTCTCTCATTCGAACTGAACACAAACACTCTGTTTACGAGCAATTTTGAATTAGCTGAACACACACCAAGCTTGAAATATTTTTTTTTCACCCAACGCACGTTTATATAAAAAATGCTATAGTTTTTTGAGTTATTTGAGGAAATTTAATTATTTTTTTAGTTTATAATATAAAAAAGTACAAAATTAATCTTACTTTTACTTTATTTAATTATATTATATTTTTAATTATAACTTTAGGCATCAATTGGACACTTAATGAGTTTATTCATGAGCTTTAAATGATATTGGTCATGATCACAATCAAATTGGGTTTTTAAATAATGTTCAAGTTTGTTTGATTATTTAATTAAATAAATTTAACCGAGCCCTAATCATGTTGTGTCACAAGTAGCTTAGCAAATGCTCTATTCATTGACATCATTTACCCATGAATGAAAAAATGTTGCACTTTTTTTTTCCAAAAAAAGTATTGTTGAATCCAGATTTGTTATGTTGACCATGCCAAAGGCATAGAGTGTAGGGACTAAGGGAGAGGAAAAGAACGAGAGAGAGAGAGAGAGAGAGAGAGAGAGAGAGAGAGAGAGAGAGAGAGAGAGAGAGAGAGAGAGAGAGAGAGAGAGAGAGAGAGAGAGAGAGAGAGAGAGAGAGAGAGAGAGAGAGAGAGAGAGAGAGAGAGAGGGAGTGACACAACGATTGCCTCCAAAAAGTCAAAGTGGAGATGTTCCCTGGCTCTCTCACCCATATTATTTATTTAAATAATCTTTATAAGAGAAGGGGAGAGTAATGCCTAAATGCCTGGAAAACTTATGACTTCCTCCCTTTTACTTGAAAAAGATCCTCCAATTTATAGATCATAGGGGGATCTAGTAAATTACACCATTGTCTCAAGGAGTTACAAGTCATTTATGCTCTTGTGAGTTACCAATTTTTATTGTCTTCATTGGCACTTTTTCGTTGTTGGGTCCATCTGGCGATGTATCTAAGGTTGTAATCGAGTCGAGACAAGCCAAGTATATCATTGTTCAAACTTTGCATGGTATAATTATAAGTTGCTCATGTTCAGCTAGAGTTTGTGTTAAGCTTTCATACATTATTCAAGTTTGATTTGTTTCTTTTTCGCAGTTTGAACTTGATTTGTTTACGACAAGTGAACGAGTATTTAAACGTGCTAATAAACGAGCGAAAATTCAAATGAGAATCTAGATTTTCATATAAAAAATTTAATACATGGCTTTACAATTGTAACCACGATTACTAATTTGTTGATTATGAACATTAAAATCTTTAAACTTTTAGCTATATAATTCTTATAGATAGAACCACACTAGTACAAATTTTGTAAGTAAAAGAATTAAATTGATCCTAAAAGTTATATGAATGATCATTTACTTAATTATATTAATAAGAAAATAATAGTAATAAGTCAATCCTCATTAATATTATTTGTAATTGTAATATGATAATCATAAAATTTAAAATCATAATATTCATGGTTATGAAAATTCTACAAGAAATATTTTTTTATCACGCTCTCTTTAACTATAAATATCTCATTCTAAATTACCATTCAAATATTAATCAAATTAATATATAAGTAATAATTAAACTAAAAATATTATTGATGTAATAATGTATTACTATTAAATATATAGTTAAAAGAATTATAACTACTTAAATTTTGTTTAAATAATATATCATATATATAAGACAAATTATTATCGAGCTTAATATCAAGTATTTTAGTTAATTGCTTGTTGAATGACAAACAAGTTTATTCGTGAACATAAACGAACAAGTTCCAACTATGTTCATGTTTAATTCGTTTAAACTTTGATGTTTTAAAAATTGTTCAAGCTTCTTTACTTACTAATTTGAAAGAACATAATCGAGTACTAATTGACTCAAGTTCAAGTTCTTCATTGAGTGCATTTGTTAATTTACAACCCTAGATGTGGCCAATTTGTAGGCTGGGGTTGCTGGCCAAATGAGAGGACCGAACGATATCTTTTACCATTATAATTTTCCGGATATACATAAATGCTCACAAATCTCTTACTTCTTAAAAATGAAGATGCGATAAAAATGAGAGACTTTAAATGTCAACGATGCAAATGTAATATTTATACTCCCTTGATTTCAACATCTCCTAGCGTTTTGTTTTCTCCGACTGGAATTGCTCTCTCGAGGTTTGTATAAGTCAATTTTTTAGTGTCGTTGTCAGTCGACTATCCTTCTTACCACTGGTTGAGGTCGATCTTATTGTCTTCATCTATCATTTAATTAATAAAATTATTTTATTTATTTATTTATTAAGAAAAACACATTAAAATGTTTTGTAATCTTTGCACATATGCAAGTATAGTGAGAGTTTCCATTATTTTTCACCTTTTTTTTAAGCATTTTACCTCTATCAAACCTTTGGTTTAAGATGGTTGCTCGGTGATGAATGGTGGCTTTGATTGATTTGCTAGCCCTAGTGTGGAGTCTTTGATTTGGTCGCCTCAAAGCAGAGTCTTTAATTTGCTCGCCCGGGAGGGGAGTCATTGATTTGATTGCCCCCAAGGGGAGTCATTGATTTGCTCGACCCAAAGGGGAATCTTTGATTTGCTGGCCCCGAATGAGAGTTGTTGATTTGCTTGCCTCGAATGGGTTTTTGATTCACTCTCTCTGGATGAGAGTTTTTAATTTGCTCTCCACATAGAGGAGTCGTTGATTTGCTTGCTCCGGAGGAGAGTTTGATTTTCTCACCCCAAATGAGATTTATCAATTTGCTCGTCCCGAAGGGGAGTCATTGATTTGCTTGCTCTAGAGAGGAGTTGTTAATTTGCTTGGTCGGTTCTAATTTTATGAGAGTCTGTTGCGAATATGAAAACCGTTCCAATGTTCAAATTGACAATTTCTCGTGATTGACAGCAAATTAGATTTAATACTCTAAATTAATTACTAAATTAATTGCTCTTATTTCCTTTTATAATTTGCTGCAGAAAAGAAAAATAAATAATTGATGACCTTCATTAATTATTTGATTAATTTTTTAATGGGCCTAATGACATGATGGAATTAATAAATATGTATGCTAGCTCCCCTTGTTATCTCTCTCGGTATTTGGTTTCCCTCCGGCGTTTCTTCTTCTTGATGGTGGCTCTCGGGTAGAGAGAGAGGAGAGAGGAGAGAGGAGAGAGAGAGAGAAAGATTTTTCTTTCTTGTAATCGTCGAGGCGATCGACGGGTGTAATCCTCGAGTAATAAAATTTTCTGCAGCTCCGTGGATGTAGGCAATTTGTCGAACTACGTAAATATGTGTGTTTCCACTGTGCTTTTGTTCGTGTGATTTTTTTCGATCCAATTTTTCACTTTATTGCCATCGTTTTTCACAACAACTGGTATCATAGCTCATGTTCAAATCAGAGGGAAAGCGATGGTCGGAGATGATGTGATGATATTGGGGATCAAGAAGTTTAATGAAACAAATTTTGGTTACTGGAGGATGCAGATAGAGAACTACCTCTATGCGAAGAAACTTCATCTTTCGTTATTGGGAAAACCACCGGAAAAGATAGATTTTCTGTCAGGGAATCAGTCTTGGGAGCTAACAAAATTTCCACCATGAAAGAAGATATTGCACAACAAGTTTGTGTACCAGGTGAAGACTGCACTTGATGGCAGTAAGAGGTACAAAACTAGATTTGTTGAAAAGAGATTTCAGGAGAGGCAGACTATTACCCATGCAGTGGGAGTTGTAAGTAGCAACATGAGTAACCCAAAAAAGAGCTTAGAGGTGCAAAGCTATGTTGATGATGATATGTCATCTAAGGGTGTTACTCTTGAGAAACTGAAATTGTGTGCAGCTTCAGTTAGTCTTCTCGCATGAAGACCGGAGCTTTGAGTTGTAGAAGTGAATGATATCACGTTTGAAAAAAAGGGTGACGCAACTAGTAAACGATGCAACCAGTGTACCAATCTCTAAGTGAGAGATTTGTTGTGAATATGGAAACCGGTCCACGGTTCAAATTGGCATTTTCTTATGTTTGGTAGCAAATTGGATTTGATACTCAAATTTAATTGCTCTTAATTCCTTCTATGATTTGCTGCAAAAGAGAAAAAGAAATAATTACTGGGTTTCATTAATTATTTGATTAATTTCTTAATGAGCCTAATGACATGATGAAATTTATAAATAGACTTGCTAGCTCCCCTTGTTATCTCTCTCAGAAATTGGTTTCCCTCCGACGTTTCCTCTTCTTGATGGTGGCTCTCGGGTAGAGAGAGAGAGAACTAGATGAGTGAGAAGAGAGAGAGAGAGAGAGAGAGAGAGATTCTTTTCTTTCTTGTAATCGTCGATGCGATCGACGGGTGTAATCCTTGAGTAATAAAATCCTCTGCAGCTCCGTGGACATAGGCAATTTGTCAAATCACGTAAATCTGTGTGTTTCCATTGTGTTTCTATTTTGTGATTTTTCTTGATCTAATTTTTCGCTTTATTTCCATCGTTTTTCACAATAGAGTCGACTTAGATGTAAGCACCTATGAACTCTTCGAGTTTATCGAGTCTTCATTGAACCTAGGAAACATAATTAGAGGTTTGTATATCGATGTTTCAGAAAAAAGATGAAATATCATTGTTAGCTATTTCAATTGCATGAAATTTTCGGTCACCTGAATATTTCAATCTCTCGAGTATTTCGATTGTATTGATTTTTTTGATTGTCTGGATATTGCCGACTGACTGAAAATTTTCGAGTGGCGTTATGAGGGCCTATATATATATACACAGATATATTTCAATATATTTAAACATATATCTTAATAAATGAGAATTGAGTGATAAGTATGTAAATTTTTCCTGTATGTATGTATATATATATATTGTAAT
>NW_018165317.1:196117-204760 GCF_001263595.1 Phalaenopsis equestris | reverse complement strand
ATATATATATATGCCACAAGTTTTTGTTTGTTGGTGGTGGGGTCATTGTAAATCCCCACAGGTCAAGGGTTCGATCACATCGTGACGCAAGAACTCTGAAATTTTAGGTATAGGACGCTGACTCTCATCATGGGGCTAAAAAACATACGGGAAATCGATGTTTGGCCTCTTGCCAAATATAGATTCCCTTTTGTATATATATATATATATATATATATATATTGACCTGCTCTTTTATTTTTGGGCTGGCCGACTGGTATTCGAGGAGATGCCGGTGGATGGCTAGAGGTTGTTGGCCAATGGGAGGAAGCTGGTTAGTTGGAGTCGTAGGCCATGATACGGCTCCTATATCTAGCTGCTGTTGGTGAGGAGAGGTGATCAACCAACACGTGGAGAGGTATTCTGCGTGGCAAAGGGGAAACCAGTTGACGAGGTAGTCGGTTGGGTAATTTTTTTCGTGCGACAAATGCTTTTGCGCGATAAAGAGGTAGGCAGCCGGCGATGCATTCGGTGCGGGCCTTCCTTTGCATGAGGGTTGGCCAAGACGAGAGAGAGCTGACATGATGGGGTCGGCCGGGGAGGATGAGGCCTAGTGCGCAACATATGAACGATGGGGTATGTTTAGGGTTGAGGGTTGGTCGGATGGAGAAACTTTCGGTCGATCGTCAGATGATAACATTGCACAACAGTGGAGAAAAATAAAGGAATCCGCGCGGTAGGAGAAAAATGTATGGTTTAGCTGCCTTCGCGACAAGGCGGCGGACCGACAACAATCGATTGGATGGAGAGGTCTCAGATGCAGGTCGGTCAATCGGTTGGTCGGTCAGCTAGTTGGGCGGCTGGTAATTGGCTTAAAGACAACTGATTTGTGCGATGTACATGTGACAGAATAATGGCACCCATCGGGGAGTCTATGAACATCTTCAACCTATTGATCTTTGATCTTTAATCGGTATCCGAGATCTCTTCTTCCAATTGGTCAGTGAATAAATATTTTTTTTCCTTGGTGTTACTCATCTTATTCTTGATGACACAGTCCACGTTCACCGCTTCTTTTAGGATGTTGAATCCAAATTTTTCATGTTGACATTGCCCAAGGCAAAGATAAGGACCGAGTGATAGAGAAATGATTGACATAGCCACCTAGCGGGCCAAAGTGGGGGTGTTCCACGGGCTCTAGGATTCATTTTATTTATTGAAATGTATCGTTATAAGGGAAGGGAAGAGTAATATCTAAATGATTGAAAAGCTTAAATGACTTCCTCCCCTTTACATGAAAAAGATCCTCATATTTATAGATCAAAAAAAGGATCTAATAAATTACACTATTGCCCTTGGAGTTATCGGTTTTTATTTTCTTCAGTGGCACTTTTCGTTGCCGAGTCTATCGGGAGATGTGGCTAGTCGGTTAGCTAGGGTGGTCTGCCCGGACATACAAATATATTTGATGTGATGTAAAAAATTTGGGTGGTATGTATGTAAATGCCCTAAATGGTATCATGTACTTCTAACAAAATTAACAAATAGTTAATTTTTAATTTATTATTGATAGACTCGTAGCATGCAATTTTGTAAGTTATTATTATAAATGTATAAGAATTTTTTGTAGAAGGTAAAGTGATTATTTTATAAAAAATATTAAAAAAAATGTAATATTTCCATTTTATGTGTTTTAAGTTGATTAGCGAAGAAAAATGGGTGTTAATCAACCATTGCTAGGGCTGTCAAAACGGCTTATTGTTCGCGAAGTGCTTGTAAAGAAGCTCGTGTTCAGCTCGTTAATTCGTTCAATAAGTTAACGAGCCGAACACGAACAAAAATGTGTTCGTTCGTGTTGGGCTCGTTTTGGCTCGAAATACTACTCATCAAGTTTATATATATATATATATATATAGATATATATTTATACACATACATGAGTAGTATTTTAAAAAAATCTAATTGGCCACAAGCCTACAAAGATTTATAATCAATTAAAATATTAATTAAGAAAATAAAATAAAAATTATTAAATTAGACTCAAATGATTTTTTAATATAAATAATAATTTTTAAATCTTGCTCGAACCCTTAACGTCTTATGGTTACGTGATTAAGGTCGTCAAAACGACTCTTTGTTCGTGAACAACTCGTGTTCGGCTCATTAAGCAAACTAGTCGAACACGAAGACACTTTTTGAGCTAGAAATATAAACGAGCCGAACAGGAGCTGAGCATGACTCGCTCGTGTTCGGCTCGTTTACACTCCTAACCATTGCAAATTAATGTCAATGAATTTTAATAAAAAAAGTGTTTAAATCATTATCATTGCTTTCAGGCCCGAATGAAAAGAATTATTTTGTGCTCCGCTCTTTGAAAAGCATTGACCATCACACACACACACATACATGTATGTATGTATATATAAAGAAGACTATTAGACGAGCTCCGATCATCCCTAGATGTGCAAAAATATTTAAGCGCTACACCCCACCAACAAACCAACAATACAACTGCAAGATATTAATGTAAAAAAATATTAATCAAAGTGAAAATCAAGACGCAAAAGATCCTCAATTGATTATGAAAGATTTTGAAAAATTGATGTTTAGGTTAAAAGTCTTTTCAAACAATAAGATAATATTTAGCTTAATTCAAGCCAAAATAAATTATTATATGTAAAATATCTCAATTAAAGATCCCAAATTTGAATTTAAGGTAGGGAAAATATTTTCTTTTTCAAAAAAAAAAATTTTTTTTTCTTTTTTCTTCTTTCCTCTTAAAAAAAAAAAATAGGAATCGACACAAATCCAGAAGAACACAGAGATTTAACGAGGTTCGGCAAAGATGCCTACGTCCTCGGGAGCAGAGCGGCGAGTTCCTTTCAATATTCAGAAAAGACGTTACAGAATAGAGGGATACCTCCTGGGGTTACTAATAGGCCTATTTATAACCGCAGGATTAAACCTAGGCACAATATGTAATTACAACATTACCCCTGTACCATACCGCGGGGTTTTGCCCCCGCACCCCAACCCACGTAACTTCCCAATTTGGACAGATTCTTCCGCTCCGCTTCGATCCAGCGTCTGTCCCGATATGGTATATGAGCCATACCATAACAAAAATATAAATAACTAAAATAAGAAAGAAGATTAAAAAGAAAAAAAGAAAAAAAAATATTCGTTGCCTGACGGTAGAGCGATCATTTAATATCTTAATATTGCACGAAAATTCATCACACACATATTATCGAAAAAAGATGGGAGGAGACAATGAGTGATGTTGGCTTACAAATTAGTGGACATGATATGTGAATAAATGCAGAAGGATAAGTATGTTTCATTTCTAAAATTGATGATTAACCCTCCAATTTATTTGACTGGCAACATCTTTTAGCCAAAGTTAAATTCAAGATGCAAAAGATCCTCAACATATTTAGAAGTATTTAAAAAAGTTGATTTTTAGGACATAAATCTTTTCCAACAATAAGATAATATTTATCTTAAATCAACCCAAAATAAATTAATACATAAGTAAAATATCTCAATTAAAGACAAATGTCAAATTTAAATCTAAGGTAGAAACTCGACTAAAAATCTTGATCTTCAAGTTTCTTATTATTATCCAATAAAAATAAAATAAGTAAAATAAATAAGAAGATAAAGACAAAAAGAAAAAAAAATATATAATTATTGTGTGTCAGAAGATTCATGACGGTATAATGATTATTTAACATCCTAACATTGCACGAAGATCTATCACACATATATAATAGAAAGGTAGCAGGAGGAGACACAATGAGTGATGTTGGCACACAAATTATCAAATTACAAGAGATAATATGTGAGTAAATGCAAAAGAATAAGTATGCTTCATTTTTAAAATTGAGGATAAATCGTGCAATTTATTTGGTTGGGAGGATCTGTTCTCTCTTTGACTAAAAAACAAAGCATTTCTAAAATATTTTTTCGAATAATTAATTTCCATGACTAATAATTTAATAATAATAATAATAAAAACTGCAAGTAGAGGAAGCAAAAGGGGGCAGGGGCTGAATCAACCTCTTTTTTTAGGGGGGACAATTTGTCCCTCTAGACCCAACCTGGAGGGGCTACGACAACAATATATAAAGTAATATTTCAAGCAGGACAAAACTAATATTTTAGGAAAGACAAAAATCTATATAAGTAAAAATCTGAATTTAAGGACGGATAATTGCTCCCCTGAATCCTACCTTGGTCCATCCCTGAAAGGGGGGCAAAACTAAAAAAAAAAAAAAAAAATCCAACCAGCAACTCTTCATTATATTTTTATCAATTACCTATAGTTTTTCAACACTGCAACTAAATTTCAGATAAGCTGACGAAAAACACGAATCAAACGGTACGGCGGTGTTTTCAAAATACCTCCCACACTTATAAGCTGCCACAAACGGACCCTAAGTCAGTTAGTCAAAATTAAATTCTAGAAGCAAAAGATCCTCAATAGATTATGAAGGATTTCAAAAAATTGATAATTAGTTCACAAATCTTTTCAAATAATATGTTAATATTTATCTTAAATCAGTCCAAAATAAATTATTAAAAAAAGTAAAATATTCAATTACAGACAAATCTGAAATTTAAATTTATGGCAGCACTCAGCGAACATATCCTAATCACAAGTCTAATCGGTCTGGAAAAGCAATCAATTAAACTCATCTAAATATTTTAAAAATCACATTGCATTTCTCCCAATATGTTTTATGGACTTTCTTGGGATCATTTTTATGCTTCATTTTTTTTTTAAATTTTTTTACCTTTTTTTTTAAAACATATTTATTTGATACAAGTTATTTGATTTTTTATTTAAAAAAAAATAATTTATTTTTAAAAAATACTCAAAATGATATTTAAATATGTTGAGTATTTTTAAAATAACAGTTACTAACAATTATATTTTATTTATTGGTAAAACATAAATAATAATGATATGATATCAATAAATTTTATTTTTTGGCATGAATCTTGAGAAATTTTTTTATTAATAAACTTTCAAACTCTAATTAAAAGTTATCAAGAACTCTGATTCCGATAAACATACATTCAAATTGACCTGGACGATGAAAAAAACACAATGACACCAAAATTGGCTTAATAGGAGTTAAGTCAAGCCCAAATCAAGTCATTAATTCACTTTTGGAAGTTTAGAGTGGCTAATTGAGTGGTCTAACTGATTCCAAATCAAAGAAGTTTATAATCACATAGAGCTTCTTGATGAAAAGCGTCCATATCATCTAAGATCACTCAATTTTGAGCCACTGAAATGTCCATAATGCATTTTCCGATCATGAGAATCTCCATGGGTCGTTTGTTGGAGTGGTCTCATGTCTTAGCTATTGAAGAAGCCACTTCCAGACTCAATAAAGATAACCATAGCCCCTTCATGAACGTTGACTCAGGTGGGATTCTTAGAGTTGTAGTTGGACCAGCAGAAGAATGAGTCGAATTCCAGTGCTACTTTGAACCAAAGACCTGCTGTACATTTCCTGCTCGAGCAACTGTTGATCACTATTAACCATCACTCGTTAACAAATCGACCACCGCCAACCATCCCTTGCTCGCTGATGTTGATAGATCCTATAATGTAACAATTCACCCAAAAAAGGATGTAACAACACATCCAGAAGATCGTGCAACTACCACCCTAAAGATAATGTAACGATGCACATCAAGTATGGTGTAATGATGTATCACGAAGACAGTGTAAACATGCACCCAAAGATGATGTAAGACTCACCCAAAGACGGGGTAAGGATGCACCCTAAAATCAGTGTAACGACTCACCCAGAGTGCGGTGTAACAATACACCCTAAAGATGGTAACAATGTACCTTGAAGACAGTTTAAAGACACACCTCAAATACGGTGCAATGATGCACCCCAAAGAAGGTGTAACGACACGTCGAAGAAGGTTTTGGCAGTGGAGAAGGAATTTTTGAAATTCTCCATGTCTTGGCCATGATGGTGCGAATCAATGTGGAGGAGGCATAGGAGGTTGCTTAGCTTGATTAGGGATACATTTTGGTGGGTGGCGAATACCAGATTTGGTCTTGTCTTGGCTCCCCAAGGCCTCATCAAAGAAGTCATGACCAAGGAGCCATGTGTCTCCTTCCATGGTGAAGAGTGCATGGTTTGTCATTAGTGCTTGGACTTAGGTCAAAGTATTTTATATTGTTCTTTGGGTCACCCATGGTGGGGTTATGGGTGACCCATGGAGGATGGGTCATGGGCTTTGATTTTGGGTTTTGGGTTTTGGGCTAACTTAATTGGGTTTGGTTCAGTCCAAAGGTTCAAGCCATAATGACACCTCATAATTTACCTAATTAAATGATTAGGTAAATTATGGGGGTTGACACCATGGTGTCAATTTTAGCCCCTAACCAGTTTGATGTCATGACAATTATAAGTGGGGTTTAATTGCATGGCAATGTGGTTAATTGATCAAGAATTGGCCAAAGTTGGGCTAGGCCCAATTGGACTTCACCAACCATAGTGCTGCCAATGCTTGGAGTTAAAAGGGTGTGTTAGAGTTTAAGTCAATTAATTTAAGGTTTATTAGAGTTTAGGGAGGCCTTAGTTGAGGATATGGATGAATTTGGGTAGACCCCTCTACCACCATGAATTTAGCTGTGAAGGTGGTCCCTAGGATTCATAAGGAGGATTTTAGAGTTTTGAGACCCAGGGCATGTCTTACCCATGGGGGAGGTGGCTTGGGCTTATTACCAGGCCAAAAACCTAAACCAACTCAACCAGAGGGTTAAGGCTTTGAGCTTGTTCTGATGAGGCCCAAGGGGGCATAACCCTAGTATAGAGGGTTATGTGGAAGTGAGTGGGTAGACCCTCCCAAAAAGTGACGTCAAAAAACTTTTTTTTTACCTCCATTTTAATTGATCCCAATAAAAATTAATTGCCAAAGTCATATACAAACTCTTATCTTCAAATGCAACTAGACTTGTTAATGCCTTCTCCATGGAATGCCCATCATTACTTACAAAATCATTTATTCATCCATGCCTTCTCTAGTAATTGTCCATCGTAATATTTTGCCATTAGATTCATTGATACTTACTACAATGAACACTTGTTAGGAATCTAGTTGTTGGGTCCATTAATACATTATTTTATTAAACACACTTTTTGAATTTCTTCATTCTAATCACGTTAATTATGCTTTTGGTAAGCTCCTATTGCTTTTCTAATCATTTTATTCTCTAATGTACTCCCATTTGAAGCTTGGGTTCAACTTAACTATATACAGTTTGTAGATTTAATGAAGGTATGCACTCATGAAACGACTCCCATGAACTTTCTTATCTACATTCCATGCTAAACTTGTAGAATGAGGCCCCATCTTTTTGGAGCATGCAAAATAAAATAATAAAAAAAAACATAATTTTAGTGATCAGTTAGTTTTTGATTTTAGTTATGTATATCACTAATTTATTTTTTTGCTATAATTTCTCACCTAAATTTGAAATTAAGAAATTTCTTCTATCTATGTGTATATATATATATATATATATATATACGCACACATGCACAACAAAATTGTGTAAGCACGAATCTCAAAGAAATATGCCAGCGGATAGAGAGAGAGAGAGAGAGAGAGAGAGAGAGGCAACCCATTTAATATGTGATACCTAATGAAATTTACCCAACCTTTTTTCACCTAAAAAATTTATTCCTAACCACATTTAAAAATTATAAAAGAAGATGATTGCATGATATGATATTAAAGAACACCTCTTATTATTCTTTCATTTTTTTATCATAGGTGTAGCGAAAGATGCTGAAATGGTGACATGGTGGAGTGTTAAGAGGTTTGTGGTTACTTTAGTTGGTGCTAAATCTATAGAAGGAATTCCTAGTTAGATTGTCAATATGATGCACTGAATGGGGCTCAAATAATATTTAAAAGACAGAACTACTTACTGAAAAATTGATGGTTTTCACTGGAAGGAGTGGTTATTAAGGTAGTCTATTATAAGGGACACTATTTCTTATTATCATAAACTCTTTTCTTTTGTATAATGTTAGTTATGTGATGCCTGCAATGCGTATGCTACCATCATGCACTTTTTTCTCATTAGCATTCATGTACCCATTGCTCTTTTCATGAACTCTTCTTTTCCTTAGCACTTCGTTACCAATCATGTGAGGCTTGGCCCTAGTGATTTGAACGTAACTTCAAACTTTGTTTAAAAAAAAAGATCAAATTAGGTCTAGATTTCATCGAGTGGTTCCGATAAACTTAGCATAGCTTCCAACAAAGGTTTGAAGAACATAGAGATCCCATAGAGCAAGATGTAAATTTAAACTAAACTTTTATGAAAACAAATATTGAGAATAATTTATTATTAGAAAGAATGTACAAGTCTTGTTTACCAATGTATAATACCATGTATGGCTGATCAAAGGAAAATATGTTGAGATTTTCATACCTATTTTATACTGTTTTTGATGATATTGCACTTTAAAGAAAGATATTTTTGATGTTTTATTGCAGGAATGATGAATTAGGGTAATTGAAGCAAAAAGTTGCAAAAAAGAGCGAATTTGGAGCGAAAAGGGCCAAAATGTGCAGAATTGAACTAGGGCGCCGACGGCGCCATCAACCCCGCCG
>NW_018165317.1:177570-196104 GCF_001263595.1 Phalaenopsis equestris | reverse complement strand
TTTTTTTTTCGGGACTCCAGAATTAATTCATTAAGAAGGTCCGCCGACGGCGCCCTTGAGGCCGCCAACGGCGAGCTCGGCAATTATGCCCAATCAAGCTTTGGATGAAACCAAATTTTAAAGGGATGCTTAGGCAACTCTTGGGAAAGCTCATCCACAACTTTAAAAGAATGTTTTGGCCAAAAATTGAAAAAAAAAAGTGCTAGAGAGAGTTCCTAGAGGTTAGAAAGGTTTCAATAGTGTGCAAAAATTATGAGGAATTCTTCGAGAGATTGTAAGAGTGAAGGGAAAGTAAGAGATTTCTTCATCCTTGCCGCTTCGAAGAAGAATTCTGTGTGTTGTAAAGAAAGGAAGAGATTCAGAGGAACTTCGAGGAGTTTTCTTTGGGAGAAATTAGAGATAAGTTATTTACTTGTTGTAGTTTGTATGACTTTGATTTTATATATGAATTCCGAGTTTCGTTGTGTTTTTCCCACGAGATCTGAGTAGTTTTCTCTGTCTTTCTCCTTGTCTTGAGATTTATGAAATGGTGATTTGAATTGGTGAAGCCATGAAAATGTTTAAGAAATTGTGATGATCTTTTCACTTTGATCTTAATTTACTTTCAATCTGGCCAATTGATTTGTTAAAATATGTTGAGTTTTACAACTAAAGTGAGGATTACATCCAAGATTCAGGGAGGTCAAAACCCTTAGAAGTTGGGTGCAAATAAATAGAGAAATAATACTATCGGGCGTAGAATTGGAGAATTTAGAGTGACAGACTAAAATCCCCAATTCAGTCCTATCGTTTGGTTGCTGAAGTGTAGACGTTAGCCTTCAGGCGAGGGGAACGTGGGAGTTCCGAAGTGAGAGCCGATATCTTCCCAGCCTTGCCGCAGATTCAATAAACAAGCATAGGATTAGTTAATGTTCTTTATGCCTAGACCAAATGGTAAATAATAAGTATGCTCTTATTTGACACAATATAATTTGAACTAATTCATTTTATCCATTCACTATAATTTCTTGACAAGGAGAATTTGTTTTCTTATATATTGAATATCATATTTAGAATATCACATTTGAACCTTCATTAGTATATATAGTTATTTAATAGTTATTAAAATTACATATTTATTTAAATTGTCTATTAATGACAGATAAGCAAATTGAACTTCGTTGTTGTGATTAGAGTATTGCTTTTCTAAAATCTTAGTTTGTAGTTCTAATCTTTCTCCCTGTGGGATCAATATCTAGGACTCCATTAGAACCCTATATTACTTGAGCGATACGTATACTTGCGTTGATAAGTGTGACTTTACAATTATTGAATATTTATTACGTTCATATTTATCTTATATTTTTAAGCATATATAAAGTCGTTGTCAATGACATATCCAATAATGGTTTTTCATAACTAGGAAAAGTGCTTCACGTTATGAGCGAATAAGTAAATGTACTGCAAGTATATTTCATTAAAAAAATTCCAAATAAAAATCAACGAATAAAGAACCCCTAAAATATAAAAAGTTTTACATACCGCCCAATTTTTATGTTTTTAGCATGTACATATCTAACACCTATACTTCAATTTTTACATACCTACCTCCTTACTTATGCATGCAACGGTATATATTACACTTTTGAAAAGTTAAATGGTTATTTTTATACGATATGAAAAACTTGAGTGGTATAAATGTAAGAAAGTAAAGTTTAGGTAATAGATTTGAAATGCATAGGAATTTGGTGGTATGCGGTTAAATGCCCTCAAAAAGTATTATATTGATAAGATCCCTTTCCTTCAATCTCAGAAAAGAAGTGCAAAATATGAGATACTCTCTAGGGTTACAAACAAGCATATATATATATATAGCCCTGGAGTAAACCCTGAGTACAATATGTAATTACTAAATTATCAATGTACAATACCGTGGGGCGTTGCCCCCGCCCCAACCCACATAACGAAACTCCCCCGATTAGACAAATTCTTCCACTCCGCTCCACTTCATTCCAACATCTGTCTCTTATATAGTATATGAGCCATACGTAACAAATATCCACCTTAGCGAATATCCAGCCCCTTAGGAGAAGTATATCATGGAGTTTCTTATACACTGAAAGTGGGTTCGGTACCATGCCAAAAATCTTTTTCATGCTTCTCTAGCAACTACTCTAGCAACTACAAACATTCAACAAGTACAAGCAATGCAAGAACTTGTTGATAGTAACTGGCTTGATCAACATATCAACTGCATTTTCATCAGTATGAACCTTCTACAATAGTGTCTCACCAGAAGCAATCAATTCTCTGATCTTGTGATACCTGACATCAATGTGCTTTGTTCTCACTTGGTAGACCTGGTTCTTAGCCAGATAAATAACACTTTGACTATCATAAGGCAACTAAACTCCACCTTGCTCAACGCCTAATTCCTTTGCTAGCCCAGCAAGCCATAAAGCTTCTTTTGCAGCTTCAATTATTGTCATGTACTCTGTTTCAATTGTAAATAATGCCACAATAGACTGAATTGTTGATTTCAAACATATAGACCCTCCACCAAGAGTAAACACATACCCACTTATAGAACTTATGTTATTCAAATAACCTGCATAGTCTGAATCAACGTACCCCACAACTGAAGAATCATTCCACTGATTGCAAAAAATAATTTCATGTCTTACAGTACCCTTCAGATACCTGAAAATCCACTTGAATGCTTCCCAATGTCGCCTTCCATGTTTAGACCAGACTTGACTAACATCATGAGCTAAATCAGGATGAGTATATACCATTGCATACATCAAGCAACCAACTGCACTGACATATGAAACATTTGTCATGTCTTCGATTTCTATATCTATCTTAGGACACTGTTCTGAAGAAAACTTAAAATGATTTGCCAATGGAGTGCTCACAGGCTTTGCTTTGCTCATCTCAAACATTTCCAACACTTTCTCAACATAGCCTCATTGAGATAAACATAATCGTCTTGAGTCACTATCTCGATGAATCTTCATTCCAAGAATCTTCTTCGTAGGACCCAAGTCTTTCATGTTAAATTTCCGGCTCAATAAAGCTTTCAAACCACAGACATCATTCATATTCTTTGCAGTAATCAGTATATCATCAACATACAGTAAGAGAAAAAATAATAGAACGATCATCAAGTTTCTTCACATAAACACAACAATCATACTCACATTGCTTGTGTCAATCTGAATCATGTAGGACATGTAGGAGTCAAACTCAAACCGCTTGTACCATTGTCTTGTAGACTGTTTCAACCCATACAACAATTTCTTTAATCTGCAAACCAGATGCTCCTGTCCAGGTTGAGTGAAACCTTTTGGTTGCTCCATGTAAATCTACTCCTCCAAATCACTATGCAAGAAAGCAGTTTTAACATCCATCTGTTCCAAATGCAAATCCAAAATAGATACTAACCCTAATTGAAGTATGTCTGACCACAGAAGAAAAGATTTCATCATAATATATCCCCTTCTGCTGTGAAAATCCCTTTACTACCATTTGAGCCTTGAACTTTCCCCTTCTTTTTTTAATACCACTGGTTTTCTTTTGTACACCCACTTGCACTCAATAGCCTTCTTTCCCTCAGAAAGCTGAACTAGCTCACATGTGTGATTTCTTTGTAAAGACTCCATCTCCTCAACCATTGCACATATCCATTTCTCTTTCTCCTGGCTAGTGATAGCTCCTTGAAAAGTGGTTGGACCATCAATGCTGATGAGAAGTGCACAAGAGACCAAGTCTTCTTAACCCAATCTGCTAGGATGTCTTATATTGGTGCCTATTTGTCTCTCTGTCTAGATTATAATTTTGCAGATCATCTGGAATGGATTCATCAGGTGTTGGATTTGAACCTTCAACTCTCTCAATTATTTCTGGATGCTGTTCTAAATCCATCCGCACTGCATCTGAATTGGACTAATTTGCCGACACCTTATCTTGATTCTGTTGCAACATGGACTATTCATCAAAAATTGCATCTCTACTAATCACAATCTTCTATGTAATCGGATCCCAAAACTTGTATCCTTTCACACATTTATTGTAGCCTAGAAAGATACACTTCTTGAATTTTGCATCAAATTTTGATCTTTCATCTCCATGTCATGCACATAAGCAGGACAACTAAAAATTTGTAAATGATCGAAGTTAACTAGATTACCTGTCCATACCTCTTTTATAACCTTGCCACCTAACGATGTCAGAGATGATCTATTGATGAGATATCATGTCATATTCACAACATTTGCCCAGAGAATCTTACGAAGCCCTGCATTCAGTCTTAAGCATCTTGCCCTTTCAGTTAAGGACCTGTTCATCCATTCTGTCATACCATTTTGCTGTGGTGTATTGTGCATTGAAATGCATATGAATCCCATGCTCCTCATAGAACTTCTGAAACTGCAAATCTGTGTACTCTGTATTATTATCAAATCTTAAATACTTGATCTTTCTGGCAGTTTGGTTCTCCACCTCAGCTTTCCACAACTTGAATTTAGAGAAGACTTTGAAAAACTTTAGATTTCTGCTTCAAGAAATACACCCAAACTTTTCTAGAGAAATGATCAATAAATGTAATAAAATACTAAGATCCTCCTAATGACGATTCTCTGGTAGGGCCCCATACATGAGAATGCATATAATCAAAAATCCCTTCAGTTTTATGCTTTCTAGTCATAAAACTGACTCTAATCTATTTTTTAAGAACACAAAACTTACAAAGATCAAGCTTAAGATTTTAACATCATGCAACAGGTTTCTTCTATTCAGTTCCGCATCCCACGTTCACTGGGATGACCTAGACGCATATCTCATAGCTTTGTATTATCATCATCTGAGTCCACAGAATGAACTCCACCTACAACTGTACTCCCAAATAGTTTGTAGATATTACCTACAATTAACTTTCCTTTCATCACAGTTAGTGCACCCTTAACAATTCTATGGTTTCCCTATCCCCATCCACCTTAGGAATAAAATCATTTCTATGTAAAGTGCCCATAGAAATCAAATTCTTCTTCAGATCTGGAATATGCCTGACATTACATAATATTCTAACAGTATCATCATATATTTGAATTTTGACTTCACCAATACCAACAATATTGCAGCATCTATCATTAATTAAATAGACTGAGCTAGAATTAGTTGATTGTATGAAGTAAACCACTCTCTGTTAGTTGTTATGTGATAAAAACATCCTGAATTAAGAATCCATGCATCCATGAACTGAGTTGATGAAGCGAAAGCATATCACCATCACTACAATCTGAATTGTCACTCTACACCACATTTACAAACTTGGATGAAGCATCACTTTTTTTCTGAGTCTGCTTCTTAAGCTTTGGACAATCTCTCTTCGTATGACCCAACTCCTTGCATTTGTAGCAATGAATTGTCTTTTTGCCTTTGAACTTTGATCTGAAATTTTGCCTTCCAGAACCCTCATTCTCTTTCTTTCTTCCACGATCCTGATTACCCTTAACATATAAACTGTCGCCATGAGAGCTTTCCCTTGCATTATGCTTCCGCTAGTTGTGAGCCAATAATGTTGCAGTAATCTTATCAATTTTGATAGTTTCTTTTCCATAAATAAGAGTAGTCACCAAGTGTTCATAGGAAGAAGGTAACGAACACAACAAAATCATTGCTAGATCTTCATCCTCAATACTCATATCAAGTCGTGACAAATCTGTGATTATTTGATTGAAGTCATTCACTTGTTGTGCTAGATCAGAGCCTTCTTGCAACTTCAGCCCATACAACTTTTACTTCAGATACAATTTATTCATCATAGATTTGCACATAAATTGAGTTTCCAATTTCTTCCATACATTCCCTGAAGATTTTAGATTCATCACGTGATACATAACCTCATCTATCAGGCATAAACGTATGGTTGATGTCGCTCATTACTGCATTTCTTCCCAATCTTCTTCTTTCATGGTATCTGATTTCGTTGCCCGAAAGGCCTTCAAGATTCCATGTTGCGCCAACAGATCTTTTACCCTTGTTTGCTATAATCTGAAATTACCAGTTCCATCAAACTTTACCACCTTAAATTTTGCACCATAAATTGACATTTGAAATTGATCCTGCAGCAAACTCTTTTACAAATTCATCTGCTAAACAGAAACTTCCTTGCTGAAGATCCTTCCTTGTCCTAAAACCTCTCTCTGATACCACTTGTTGAGAAATTAGGGCGAAAAAATAGGAATCGACATAAATCCAGAAGAACACACAAAGATTTAACGAGGTTCGACAAAGATGTCTACGTCCTCGGGAGCAGAGCGAGCAGAGCTGCAGAGCTGCAGCTTTCCTTCAATCTCAGAAAAGAAGTACAAAATATGAGATACTCCATACGGTTACAAACAAACATATATATTGCCCTGGAGTAAACCCTGAGTACAATATATAATTACAAAATTACCCTTGTACCGAACCTCGGGGCGTTGCCCCCGCACCCCCAACCCACAAAACGAAACTCCTCTGATTGGACAAATTCTTCCGCTCCGCCCAGCATTTGTCCCTTATATGGTATATGAGTCATACCTAACACTAACCCTCCATTGAAAAGATGCAGATTAAAATGCTTTCATAAACTATAAAATAAGCGCCTAAGTGTAGGATGTTTTAAGAGTTAATTCAAGGATATATAGTATTTATATTTTAATTTAAATTGCAAGATTTTGATAATTAAATACAAAAATCAAATAAAATATGAAAAAGAGAAACCAGACAAATTATTAACATATATGATTTTTCGGTTTAACAATTTCTTTTCATTTCCAAATTGAATCAGAATAAAAAATTCAAACATTCATGGCCCAACGGGTGTAGACAAGTGAGCTCGAGTGAGTTCAGTGTTTGTTCGTGTTCGAATCATTTAAAATATCTTTTGTTCAATATAGTCTGGTGTTTGAAATCGCTGGCATATGTTTGTGCTTGGTTCGAATCAAATTTGCATTTTTTCCAATTTATATTTGGCTCGAAATTGCATCAATTTATAGAAAAAATAATAAAATTAATTTTTATATGAAAATATAGCTTAAAAAGCAATATAAACTTACTATAATAATATTACATAATTAATAATTATTTAATTTGAGACAAATTATGATAAGCATAGTTGAACGAAATTTTTTTTGTTTTCAGCTCACAGCTTTACGAATGAATCAAACACAGACTAATTAAAAAGGCGAATGTGAGCTGTTCCTAAACAAAATGTTATTTTGAAAAAGTAATTTTCTAGACGACCAATTTTAATATATATATATATATATATAAGAAAAAAAAATGCAAAAATGAAATTAATTACATCAACTCTTTCCAAACAGGCATAATTTCTTATTCATTAACCAGCAGTATTACCTTAAATAGCTATTTAGTCAAAGTTCAATTATTTATGCAAAAGGTCTACAATAGATTAAGAGGATATATTTATCTTCAATAAAAATAAAATAAAATAAATTAATTTATTAAAACATCAAAGGCTTAACTTTAAGTCAGACAGCATGCCATCAAATTATAATAGCTCTGAATTTAAATTTTGTGCATTAAAAAAATAAAAAAAAGGTCTAATTGTTAGTAATATAAACAAGCCACAAAGAGCCAATATTGTCTAAAATATCTTTGGTCCAATAAATAAATTTTGGAAGATTTTTTTTTTTTTTTACAAAAAATGGAAAGATGAAATTTCAAACATGAAAATCTTAATAATAATATCATTGAATAAAATAATAATAATAATAATAATATTTTCAAAAAAATCAATCTAAATCCTTTATTTTTCAAAAATCAATATTAGAGTTATGAGGTCAAATTAGTCTTGGTTAAAAAAACTAAATTAAATGTGTGGGCTTGTATTCATAATTAAATATGTATTATAGGTTATTTTAAAATTTAACTACTATTTTTAAGGATATTTATTTAATTAAGATTTTTTTTGGTATATAATAAAATATGGATTAATTTTGTGTAGAAATCTAATTTTATTATTTTAATTTTTTTGGTCAGCTAAAATAAAATTATGATAAGGCACAATTTTTATGGGTATATACAATCTCTTTAGAAGACATTTATTTAAAAAGAAAAAACTCATTATTTTGGGAAAGATGCATAGTTTTACAGTTATAGAATATGTTTCTCTAAAATAGTATTTATAGAACATCTTGTCATCAAGAGAATGTAATCAAGAGAATACAGAGACTCTTCTCTAAGAAAAAAAGGTTATATTAGATTTAAAAATTAATAACCCGAAATCATTTTCCATTTATGGATCAAGGTATGCCTACTCATTTCTCCTGATTAGGTATCTTAAGTGAATATGATTATGATTTAGTTACTAACAAATGTTATCAAAATCACGGTTTATCATGTTAAAACATTAAATTTTCTTATATTTTCATTAATAAATTGAGATGTTCTTAGTCAAATATTTATTTGGAATTAGTTCTCAGGAAAAAGATAAGCTGTCAAACACAAGGAAATCAAGAGTACAAATATTTTATACCTAGTAGATATGATTTTTTTTATTGGATAAAAGCCATTATATTTGGTTGTTAATGGAAGAACCAAAACTTTCAATTAAATTCAAATTAATTTTTAATTATTTTTATATAATGTTCTAAAGTAAATTAATTGAAGCAAAATGTAACTAAATTGAAGTCCTTTGTGTAAATTAATTTATTATTGAATATTAAGATGGTTGTGTGCATATAATTTATGCAAATATTAACATGCCCAAATGAATTTTAGTCTTTGGTTGAATCAAATCCACATGTGTTGTGATAAAAGTGTGATAATTGAATGGTATTTTGTATAAACAATAATTTGATCCAAATAAGGAAATGTTGTTTACCATGATTTATTTTCATTATTTGATTATTGCCTTTGAGAGAACCACTTATAAGTTAATATTTCTATTTAAAACATTAATATTGATATTATACTAGGCATCTTATGATGGGATCAACTACTAATTGAAACTTCAGGTGAACATATAGTTTGGTTTGCTTTGTTATTTATTTAGTTGCTATATTTGTTTCTATAATATTACTAAATTTGCTATTATTAATTCCATTTTCATACAAAATGGGACCAACTTTAACAATTGGAAAGACAATACTCAATCATTATTATTTGCACTTAGGAATGAATAACCCACTAACCTTATAGATTAGAATTTCATTGAGGAAAAATGAGACATTGAGAAGTGAGATTGTTCAAATTACATGTCTTATCATCATTAAGAGTGGAATCCATATCACCATTAGTGTTTTTTTTTGTTTGAAAAAACTACTACTGCAAATGATTTACTTAATAAAATCAAAATGCATTTTACTAAAAAAATGACAAAGCAAAATAAGCATGTTTTTAACAAGCTTGGTTTCAATGAGGTATAAAGAAAAATAAAATATGAGGGAGTATGTTACGGAGATGTCTCATCTTGCATCAAAACTAAAGGCGTTAAAATTATAACCCTCTAGGAATTTACTTGCACATTCAGTTTGAATTTTGCATCATATACAAATTATTCAAATTAAGGTTAGTTATAACTACCATAAGAGTAAATAATCCCTAAATAAGTTCATTTCTTTTAGTGTGGAAAAAAAAAGAAATATTGATGCAAGAAAAGATTCAAAGTGCTCACATGGCAAATGATCAAGGAAAATATTCAAAAAAATAAAAAATACAATAAGAAAATTGCAAATTGTCCAAAGGAAAAGCAAAATTAATAAGTACCATTGCTATATATATATATATATATATATATATAATGTGCTTGGACACATTAGAAAAGATTATATCAAATGTTATACTTAGAGTGTAAGGAAAAGTACACTTCTTAAATTTCTTTGTTTTAAAATTTATTTTGCTTCAGTTTCTTTACACACAAATACATAAATTCTAGTGGTACTACTTGAATGAGTGAATTTATTTAGAGTTGCTTGAATTGTCAAAAGCTAATTGTTGCTGAAATATTAATCCATGTGAGGGATTGAAAAATCAATAAAGGTTGAGACTATAAAAACACTTATGTTATTATTGAAGATATGACATTATATGAATTTAAAGAGACTTAAGTTGTACCTTCATTTAAACAATATTTATTTTTTGTTTATAAGCAAAAAAATTGAGATATTATTATTTATTTGAAAATGTTTAATTTAGTCTTTATGTGAATTTAAATATTGTTGATTGTGATTCATTATCTTATCACAATATCATTTGATGGAATTCTTAATTCCATTGTATTCATAGATTGTGTTGCTTATATTAAGGGAAGTCAAACATACATAAGACAATTAGATGTAAAATAGAATTTTAGATATCCTAGAATCAATCCACAAAAATATCATTGATGTGAATCCACTCTTACACTAATCTTATTCATTATGTTGAAGCTCAAATCAGTGAAGATGAGGACATCACCACACGTAAGGAGAAACTAATTTGATTTAGAAGCAAGGGTAAGAATAACTCCAAGGATGATGATCAAACCTCACAATAAAAGTTTTCAAACTGTAGGGGGAATCATGATTTCTCCCCTCGACCCACAAAATAACAACATTGGCCCCGATCAAAAAAGGAGTATACACCACTCAACACGTCACATATCAATATCTTAAAAGACATCAAGGATGATATGTTCTTAGAAGTTATTACCATGTAAAAGGGTATTCAATAGAAATATATTCTTACTCAAATGAAGAAATTGAATGTCTGATACTTCAGGTTCACCTGGGCTGCTACTTACAAGAATGTGATAAGGAGAATCAAAAGAAAATAGTTGGGATTATCGAATAAGAAGTATAACTATAATTTATGGTGTTTGAATAAATGAGTCTTTGATTTCATCATAGCATATAAGTTTCTAATTTTATTTCTAGCATTAATTTTCACATTATTTTAAGGAATTTTTGTTCAATGAACTTTCTTTAATATCAATGAAGCTTTATTTATTCTCTCATAAAAGGTTTTGTGTGAAGAAAGACCCTTTGAGGGCTAGTGATAGAGAAGTTCTCCACCCATACCCTTGAAAGTTGAGCTCAGGAGGAAAGTTTTGATGGGAAGATAATAGTGGATACACTACTCACTTGAAAGATCCATTAAAATAAAGTGACAGATAAGACTCTACTCAAATGCCAAAAAAAGATCCCAAAAGGCAAGTCTCAATGGGAAGCTAGCAGTGAATACTTTCCTCACTAGAAAGAACCCTTGATGGCAAGTGGTAGACAAGGTTTCCACCCATATTCCTAAAAGAAAAGCTTAGGAGGCAAATCTCGATGGTAAGCACCCTTGGAAGAAGAGCCTAGGAAGCATGCCCTAATACAAAGCCAATAATGGACAGGGTCCTCTGTGAGACTAAGTGGTTGACAGGGTCTCCACTCCAAAATTTAAGAAGGAAAATGACCTTAAAAAGTTTAGTTACATCAAAATTATCAAAAGGCTAAGAGCCTCAGAAGATATATGTACAAAAACTTTAAATGGGTGCGAGCTTTATAAGATATAGGTACATTAAAAATCTTAGAAGACAACGAGTCTCAGAAGATATAGACACATTGAAATCATAAGAATGCTATAAGCCTTAGAAGACACATATATGTAAGAAATCTCAAGGAGCTTATAAGCCCAATAAGGTTGTACTTACTCAAAAAGTTTGAGAATCTTGAAAGATAGGAATCTAATAAAAGCTAAATGTTACTAAGCTCCTACTTGAGGCAATACTCCAGTTAAGGGACATTTGATTCAAGACTTCACATTTTTTTATCTCTTATTGGGGGGGGGGGGGGGGGGGGGGGGGGGGGGCAAGTTGTACTGATTCAACTTTCTTATATCAGGCAAATAAAAATGTGACAAACTCATTATCATTGTGTACAAATATCACATCAGCCGATTGAAAAAATACATAAACCAACATGCCGACACACTATCACGAAAGTGCTACAAAAAAGTAATTTATATAGACATAAATTTCTAATCTAATATAATATCCTCCTTAGCATGATCAAAGTCTTTGTGCTCTGATTGATATTAGTCTATTTCTTCCTCAATTCTTCTTGAGTATCCATCTATTCCTGATGTTGCAGGGAGAGAAAAATTGTCATGAAGGATAAGTCACCCTGACACTTTGCTAACTGATTCACCAATGATAACATTTCAATTACATAAGAGATTTTCACATGTTTGTACTTGCCAATGATGTGGTCGATTCTTGCAAGCTCAGTCTTCCACGCCCTCAAAAAATGGGACAACTCTTATTTAAATGGTATAAACACCACCTCCTTAAAATTCTAGTACTTCCACTAATTTTTGGAGGGGATAGGATTATCAAGATATCAGCATCACAATAATGTGAAAAATTTCCTCAAAAAAGCATGACATCAGCACAAGAAATTTCTTCAAAAAAACACAACAACATAACAAAATATCAGCTCCAGAAATCATCATAACGACTGGGACACTGAGAGTTCTCCTTTGAAATACACAGCTAAGAAATTGAAGAATCCCCTTTAGAATGCATGGCTAGGAAACTCTAATAAAGAATAATTCTCTGTAGAATGCACAATACCAAGACTCTAATTTCTTTCAAAAAAATCTCATCTGGAATGCTCAGCAAAGAGATTCCAACTTTTCTCCATGAAGAATCCCCTTTGTAATGTGTGACTTGAAAACTCTATTATTCTCCATGAAGAATCATCTACAAAATGTGCGGTAGGTAGATCCCGATTTTTCTCCATGAAGAATCCTTTATGGAATGCATGACATAGAGATTCCAATTTTTTCATCACAGAAAATCACATTTGAAATGCATTGCTGAGAAACTCCAAATTTTCTTCATGAAGAATCTCCCAAAAAATGCATGGTGGGGAGACTCCAATTTTTCTCAACAAATAATCCCCTTTGAAATGCACGACTATGATATTCCAATGTTTACCCATTAAGAATCCCCCAAAATGGGCGGCCGGAAAACTCTAATTTTTCCTCCCAAAGAATCCCTTTGGAATGCACAGTTCAGAAATTATATTTTTTTTGTAAGAAGAATCCCCTTTCGAATGCACAGTTGGGAGTTTGGGAGACCCTCTCTGTAATACATGGCTATGAGACTAATACTTTTTTATCATTTTGGCCTATTCATAATAATAGGCTTAAAAGTGCTAAAAAAACATCCACAAATGGCCAGAATTTAAGTGTTCCCACAATGGCCCACCAGAACCACACAACTTTGTGTGATCGGACGACAGTTACTTGAAATCCATGCTATTTCACACAACGGATTGCAATGCCAGTGAAATCCCTGCACACGCGCCCGAATCATGTGATATGCACTGCGTATTTAAGACGCACACAACGCAAGGGCATCACGCAACCTAGATCACATACTTGACTGCATATGTCCAGCGCCTACCACCTATGTCATGGCAAAAAACTTTCATTATATACGAAGGGCAAGGGGATCAAACTTGGGTCACGGGAGACAGAAGTAGTCTCATGCCAACTGTACTACAATTTTCTCTTTGAGAGAGAGAGAGAGAGAGAGAGAGAGAGAGAGAGAGAGAGAGAGAGAGAGAGAGAGAGAGAGAGAGAGAGAGAGAGAGAGAGAGAGAGAGAGAGAGAGAGAGAGAGAGAGAGAGAGAGAGAGAGAGAGAGGACAACAAAACTAGTCCCTCTCCAAATAGAGGGGCAACGAATACATAATCAATAAAATTTTTTATTCGACATGAATCTTAAGGCGATTGGCATGGATCTAGAGCATTTCTTAGCAACAAACATTCAAACTCTAATTTAAAATCAATCAGAACTTTGATTTTAACAAACTTACATTCAAACTGACTTGTTTGACGAGATGAACACAATAACACTAAAATTGGTCAAATTTAAGTCAAATCAAGCCCATATCAAATCGTTAAGTCTTTTTTGAAAGATTCTAGTGCTTACTTAGAAGGTCAAAGCATCTCCAAATTTGAAAAACTTATGCTCAAATTGATTTTTTCAACAAGATGAATCAAATAAGCCCAAGGGCACTCAATTCTGACATCTTTAAGACACTCAATTGTCAACAAAATACTGTCCGATCGAGGGACTCTTCGGATTAATTGTTGAAGTGCCCGAATTCATTCCTTACTTGCTGGGAGACCTCTCCCGAACTTTATAAATAGAGTCCTACCCTATACATGAAAATGAGACCTAGACCTTAAACCAAAGCAAGCCTAAATCTTGGAGGAGAAGGAACTAAGTTCTAGTGTTCTACAACGAAGGTTCAACGAATGTCACTTGCTCTTGTAGTTGTCGACCATCGTCGACTAGTGGTTGACAGCCATCATCGAGCATTGTCTGCCGCCCATTTTTCGTCCTCTTACTCGTTGCAACAAAACTGGTTGTGAAATCGCAAAGTGCGCTGCGGAATTTTGGCGTACATTGTAGAGTAACTAATCACTCGACAAAGCATCATGTCATCTCAAACATTATGCACCAACGCACCTCAATGACGGTGTACTAAAATTCCAATAATTGTCCCCAAGTGCAATCAATCAAGGTTGTCGTGCAACAAAGATTGTACCTCGAGGAATTGTGTAGTCCTCTCCCATTCGTTGGACGAGAACCTGCATGTGCACTCACAAATTCAAAGTGGATTGTTCTGATTAGGTTAGTTCCAGTGGTTTTTTTTTTTTTAAATTTCAGGTTTTCCATGCAAAAATTTCAAATGATTCTATCTTTTGTTTTTATTATCTGGGTGTGAGTAAGATTCTTGCACAGCGCTACGACAAAATTCATTACTTTAGCACAATAAATTTTTCGGCACACGAGAATAATATTAACAGAGTCTTTAAGAGAAATCCTTAGATATAATCACAAGTGTTAGACCAAGGGTTGTTTGGGGAACCCTTTTATTTTTTTATTTTTACTTTTATTTTTAAGAGCATATTTTTTATATAACTCTCAAAATAATATTTAGAAGTATTTTTTAAGTGTTATTTAAAACAATCACCACAAACAAATATATTTTATTTCAAAATAATATAAAATTAAATTAAATTAAAATTAAAATTAAAAAAAAAAATATCCCAAGCAACCTCCAAGTCAATAAAAATTACACTGAAAATGCTCAAAACACCAATATCATCTTTACCATGAATGTTAATTTGCATACTTCTCCATTGTGGATCAGGTCATGAACTTATTCCCCACAAATAGCAAAACCCGAATAACTTTATTTGTCTGCCCACTTGTTCCATCAGCGGACCTGAATTATTTCAAAAAGTATGTCATTTTCATGAAGGAATTTCACTAGGGATATAAGAGCAAAAATAATTATCATATTAAACTTTTTGTTATTCTATAATTATGATGAGAATATTCAATATTTATACTGATCAATTAGGTTGTAAATGAATGGCACTTGAGCGAGCTCTAGCTTCGCTCGTGTATGGCTTGTGTTCAAATTAATCATGAACAATGTGTTCGTGTTTAGCTCAATTTACATATTCTTGTTCGTATTCGGCTCGACATTGACTCTTTAAATTAATTAGAAAAAATAGATGTATGATGTTGGATTTGAACTTGCACCAGTTATATAGAATAGAAAGCACAATATCACATAACATAACGAGTTGTTATGATTTAAACTTAGATATCAATATATATAATATATCATTACATAAATAATATATAAAATTTTTTTATTTCAATTTAAAACAAGCCGAAACAATCGAACTAAGGCTTGTTTGATTCTGTTATTTTATAATTCGAGCTTAAAATATTTGTTATTGTTCAGCTCATTTACTTAACGAATAATTTGAACACGAACTATTCCCTAATAATGAGAATAAGTACAATGAGCTTTTTGACAACCCTACTAAGAAGCAGGAGAAGAGAGCAATAAGAGAATCATGGAAGAAAGAATAACATCAATTTATCTATGAGAGCAAAGTATGAAAGAATCCTTTGGTAATTGCTACCCCTAGTGAAGGAATAAATGCTTTTAAATTTATTATACTTTTTTTACTGGACCTGCTCACATTTGTGATGGAAAACCTCACTTTTATTGTATACTACACTCCTATATTTTCATTATATTACTGAAAAAATTAAGCCATTTTTCATATATTATACATTATATTTGAGATTTGATACATCGATAATGTGTGATCCTCACAGTGTAGTAGCCACCCCTTTTATGTTGTTAGCATCACATTGAAGCCTTGTGGCCTTGTTATTTTCTAATGCCTGCCTCAGACCACATGTCACACACACCTTGTCACCTCTTGTATCCTCACTAATGATACCTTATGATATATTTAAGTTTATAACAAGATATACAAAAAAAAAAGTCTAATTCTATAAGATTTTTTAAAAATTATTCAATGGTTATATTTGTCATAATAATCAGTGATTAAGAATATTTCCCAATAAGTAAGTGGAAGGACTGACTTTATTCTAAGTTGCAACTTGTTAAAGTGTGATTACATATGTAAAATTTACACCTTTCTTACAAATCAAATTCTCATTATAAAAGAAAAGCCGTTTCAATTAATTTATTCCTGCTCAAAATCCAACTCTTATAAAATCAACACCATAACTTCTGAAGTTATGGATTTAGAAGCTTTCAATAGAGCTTATAGAAGATTAAAGCCTTACATTTTGATGGTTCTGACACAGATAGGCTATACTATTCTCTACTTCATCACCAAATCTTCTTTCAATCATGGAATGAATCCACATGTTTACGTGACTTACAGACATATTGTGTCTGGTTTCGCCACCTTACCATTTGCCTATTTTATTGAAAGGCAAGATTTTTAGCATTTGATTTTCTTAAGTTTAATAATTATGGACGAGGATGCATTGCTATCAAAAGGGAATTCTATAGTTCCATCATAACTATTTATATTCAAGGCTTTAATTATTCTTCTCTAATGAATTGTATAATTTACTCATAAAAAGCATAACTTTTATATTTTTTGCAGAAAGTTAAGACTAAAGCTGACATTGGCTTTGTTTATAGAGATATTTGTGTTGTCTCTTTTTGGGTAAGCTAGAACAATATCGCATAATTTAACAAAATTATATTTATAAAAGAGTAGATGAGCAAAATGATCCTTATAGTTCATTGCAGTCTCAAACATTTTCTGGTGTTTAATTTGGTCTCTCAACTCATAAAACCAGAGAAAATTTAACCATAGTGTCATCTTTGCCAATGCTTGAGATAGAAATTGGTACATGTAAGTTTTTTGTTTTTATTATTTTGGACATTTTATCATCAATCTTATCAGTTGTGGTCATTATTAAGAAAATAGTTTGATCTTAGAAAAAAAAACGTTTCAATGACGTTATCCCCTACTAACTTAGTCTAAAGAAAAAACTAAACTAATATCAAAACTAAGATAGTTTAGATTTGATGAGTTGAGAAACTAAATTGAACTCCAAAACATATTGAGATTAAAATAAACACACCCAAAAAATATGATACTATTTTAGTCATATACTTATTTGTTAACACATACTAACCCCTTTTCTCATATTAAAACAGAGTAAGCTTAACTCTGAACATGTATTTCACAAGTTTAAGATGCACATCACCAATTTTTCTTGCTTCAATGGTGAATGCAATACCTTCCTTAACATTTCTTATGGCTATTCTATTAAGGTATGGAATCTTTTTTTGGTTCATTGCAACCTTTAATATTTTAGTAGTTGAAACATTGCTTTCTTCTTTTTCATTATCATAGATTTGAGCATGTCAACATCCAGAGTCAAAAGGGATATGCTAAGGTTATTGGGACCTTAGTATGCTTAGCTGGTGCTATAACAATGACATTGTACAAAGGTTCAAAAATAAGAACATTACGGGGTGCTATAATTCATATGCATGAAAATAAAATCAAAGAAAATTGGTTAAAAGGTTCTATTCTTATAGTGGCAAGTTGTATAGCATGGTCAATATGGTATATTATGCAGGTATGAAACTCTAACATGTGATAGGTTTAATGTGAATATTACCTTTCAATAATTGTATTGTAGCTTTAAATAAATTTAGTTGATTTGATGAAGTATTTTAGAAGAATGTTTATTAAGTTCATTGAACCATTTTATATTAAACTTTAATTTTTATCAAATATGCTTCTCAACTTTAATAATTTATGAAAAAATTTTATCAAATAACTTTAATTCATAAGAAAGCATAGGCAGAACAAAACAATGTCAACAAGGCTTCAGACATTAATATTTATTTACAAATTTATTTAAAATAACAATGGACAGAAAAAATTTTAATCACACATTACTTTATAATTTTAAATTAGATGAAATGTGAGTTCAAAGATTTTTTTCTTAATGTGTGACATGATGACCATTAGTTAAAAAGCTTACAGCCTCACAACCATCACTCATAACTTAAAAAAAATGGTTAAGGTTGAACAAATTATGTGGTTGGATAAAACTTTTGCCAAATGTTTTAAAAAAATAGAAGAGTAATTAAATTTTGAGAATATTGAACTAGACCCCATTTATATATAGATCACA
>NW_018165317.1:175436-177501 GCF_001263595.1 Phalaenopsis equestris | reverse complement strand
TATATATATATATATATATATATATATATTGATAAAGTATAAGATAACACAAAATACACAAAATTTTTCTTAAAGATCAATTGCTTTTTACCCTCTTAATGGAATAGCCATCAAAAGAAAAAATGAGATTCCAACAAAACTAGAAATTAAACTTTCATCATATTCTCAATCATTTTATTACATTTATTACTAATTAAGAAAAAAAAAACTATTAAAACAAGAAATTTAGAGCTTGTTTAGTAGAAGCATAGGTTATTTTATCATGGAATATATATAATTTATTTATTTATTTGTTTGTTAAAATTCTCTTAGTAGCATAAAAGTTGAATTAGATTGTTAAAACCTTCAAAAATTGTTGCTCATGCTTCTCATCTTTCAAAATTTATGAAGTGATAAATTTTAAATTAGAAAGCTTATGTTTCATGCTATGAACGTGTAATTGTTCATCTTTTACAACGTTTTAAGCCATGCACTTTTAAAATTTGAATTTCTTTAAGTTATAAAACATGCATTTTCTTAATATTCATAAGAAATAGGCTTATGAAAATGGATTCTCTTAAATGTTGTCATTTAGTATTAATTATAATGTTTAGGCAAATAATTCATTATCAAAACAGGCTATAACCTTACAAAAATATCCATCACAACTTTCACTCACTACATGGATGAGTTTCATTGGAGCTGCTCAGTCTGCAGCTTTTACTTTATTTGTGGAGCACAAAGCCTCAGCTTGGAAAATGAAATTTGATATTGATTTATGGAGCACATTATATGGAGTAAGTAAATTGTCAAATAGAATCACAACTTTCAAAAAGATGAAGCTAAATGAAATTTCATTACAGGGAATTGTTTGTTCTGGTTTAATAGTCTTCATTCAGTTATGGTGCACAAAGGAAAAAGGACCAGTGTTTGCCACTATGTTCAATCCAATATCAACTATATTAGTGACTATGTTGGCATACTTTGTTTTTGGTGAAAATCTATTTATAGGAAGGTAAATATCCCAAATTTTAGTTGAAGAATGTCAAAGTGAATCTAAGTATCTATTCTTCATTTTTCACTTAGTTTTTTTTTTCTTTTTTCTTTTTTTGTTTTAAAGCATAATTGGAGGAGTTATTGTCATTATTGGACTTTACTTGGTGTTGTGGGGAAAAGAAAATGATGAAGTTGGAATGAAGCAACAAACCGACATGAAGAATGAGCAGCAGAAGAAAACTTCTATTGAGGAACCATAAATGTTGCTATATTATAAATTGCAACTATTCCATGCTTTATTTAAGTTTAAATTTGTAAAAAATTAATATTTTCTTTTGTTTAGACCATAATAAGAGTAGTAAATTTGTGTGGCTGACAGAATATTGCAACTTAGTATTTTGAGTTTCTTCTGCTGAAGAACATCAAAAAGGCAAAACAAACTGCTCCCAACTTAGTATCAAAAATTTCAATGTGTTTGTTAGATTGGGGAATAAAATTCTATAGCTTGAGAATAAAAGCATACTCAACATACAAAAATTTTACTTTTGCAACATAACAATGAAAGTAACAACCTTATAACAGCATCGACGAGCAACACTCTTCAGGAAGTATATTATCACGAAGCATCAAATATAGGGTATTCCAATTTCTTTTTTTTTTAAAGTAAATTGGTATTTGGCAGAGGCCCAAATACCCATTTTCCATGCGCTAGGCCCCATGACGAGAGCCCGCGTCATGCTGCTAAAAATTCGAGTACCCAACGCCAGTGGGGATCGACCCGTGTCCTGAGGGGACTTGTAGTGAACTACGCCAACCAACAGACCAAGACTTGCAGCACACAGAGTATTCCTATTTCTTATATATATTATATACACACACACACACACACACCATAGTGGTAGCATATAGAGGCTTGAGATGAATTTATCATTTCGGAAAAGCTGAATATGGAACTTTGTCAGCTTATTTCCTTCTATTCTACTTTTCTTTTAGATTTAACTTGTCTATGTTTATATGGTATTAGAGACAGGTTTTTCTCTCAATCTCTCTCTCTCTCTCTCTCTCTCCCCTTCTCCTCCCCTCCGCATCG
>NW_018165317.1:145104-175426 GCF_001263595.1 Phalaenopsis equestris | reverse complement strand
CTCTCTCTCTCTCTCTCTCTCTCTCTCTCTCTCTCTCTCTCTCTCTCTCTCTCTTTTTCTATGCCATTTTTGAATTCTTTTTTTCAAAACAGTATAGTAGAAATGCCTCTTCAGCTACAATGGCTGAAATTAGCATTCCTTCATCTCCCAAATTTCTTATCTCCAACATCAAAGCTATAACCAACATACAACTGACTGCTAAAAACTATCCTTCATGGAAGCTTAGATTTTTAAATTATTGAAGGAAAATGGTTTTGATGGGTTTTAAGAAGGACATGTTATGTGTCTTGCCACTCAAATTCAAGATGTTAATGCAAATATTTCTAGAAATCCAGAATTCCTCACATTTATTGATAAAAATCTCTCAGTTCTAATTTAATCTACCATATCACCTTCTATTCTGCCATATATTCTAAACCTTGAATCCACCATAGAAATTTGGCATACCCTAGCAAGAAGGAGATAATCCACTAATTGGTCTAGGGTAATTCAGCTTATAAATGAGCTTCATAACATTTCTATGTGATATGTGTACATGTCTCAATTCCTACTAGAAATCAAATCACTAATAGATAACATAGTTGTAGCTGGAGGCCTAGTCGATAATGAAGATGTTATTCTACTAATCCTTAATGGATCACCACCTTACCATTCTTTAAAGTCTACGATTCACACAAGATATAAATCGACCAATCTTGATGATCTATAGCCAATAATGTTCAATGAGGAGATTAATCTTGGAAATAGCTATGAGAATCATGTTGTAGTAACAGAGGTGGTGAATTGAATTGATGTAGATGGCTAATTGATGAAGGATGGTCAATTGATATGATTGATTCGATGATGGCCGGTCAATAAAATGGACCAGGGAAGGCTGATCGAGCTATTGTGGGTGGCTGATTAATGAAGAAGGATTGATTGAGCTGATCAGGCCAGTAAGGGCCGATCAATCTAGCTGACAGAAAAGGTCAATCAAGTTGATCGGGCCTGTCGTGGCCAATCGGTCAAATCGTAGGAGGTGGTCGATCAAGCCGGCATAGGAGGTTGTTTGACGAGGGATGGTCAATTAATACGATCAGGTCGGTGATGATCGATAGATCAAATAAACTGGGAAAGGTCAGTCGAGCCAGTGTGGGTGGCTGATCGATGAAGAAGGGTCAATCGAGCTTATCAGACCGATGTCAACCTATTGTTGAGCCAACCAAAAAAAGTCGATCAAGCTGATTTGACCGATGGAAACCGATTAGAAGAAGTGATGAAATTGGTCAACTGATCTGATCAGGTCGATGGCAACCAATTGATAAAGTCGATAAAGATGGTCGAGCAAACCAATCAGATTGGTGGAAAACATTTGTCGAACCAAAAAAAAGGGTCGATTGAGTCTATCAGGCTAGCAGCAGCTGATCAATCGAGTCAAAGAATATGGTCGGGTGAACCGATTGGATCGATGGCGACCAATCAATTGAACCAATAAAAAGGGTCGATCAAGTCAATCGGGCATGTGGCGGTCGGTCGAGGCTATGACGGTCGATCAATTGCGTCAACGAAGATGATCGAGCGAAGCAAACAAAAATGATCTATAGAGCTAATTGGGTCAGTAACAACCAATCAATCTAAGTGAAAAAAGAAGCTCAATCAAGCCGATTGGGTCGATGAAAGCCAATCAATCGAAGTGACAAAGAAGGTTGATTGATCCAATTAAGCCTGTGACAAGCGATCCGTTAATGCGACAAAAAAGATCGATCGAGGTGATTGAGCTTGTGGCAGCTGATAGATAGAAGGGGAAAAAAAGATAATTGATCAAGCCAGTAGCAAGGATGGTCAATCGACAAAACATGCAAAAATGAGACATTTTTTTTGCAATTTGAAAATCATGTCAAGCATACCATCTAAATGTGAATACATGCATGATTGAGGCCTAATCAATTTCAAAGATAAAATTGGTTTCATCTTAGCCATTTGACTAGGAAATTAGGTCGAGGTGATGAAGTCGTAGGTACCATCTATTACTCAACATAATGGAGGACCTACCTCTAACCGTTTGGTGCAGTGAAAAAACTTTTTCTTAAGAGAAAATCTTCATGAAGTGAAGGATTTTTTGTATGGACATAGCCTTCTTCGTCTAGAGAATTAGGATCGAAGAAATTTCTCATTCCCTTGCTCAGGGTGGCTTCATCCCATTCACCAACTGATGAAGCCACCGAACGGCCATGTGGTTGCTAGTGTTCCGGGCGATTAGGTTAAGGTTCTCAAGATGGAGGTTTTGCTCATGGATTCGTAAGGGAATCACAAAAAAGTCCTAACAAAAGGAAGATTTTCTCTACACATAAATTATATCATATTTCCTTTAACATCCAGACCTAGGGAGATCTAGAAATGAAAAATAAGAGTTTTTTTTATAGATTCTTACCCCCATGGCGGTTGATAGAAACATTATCTTTAGTTGTCCACACTCCGACTTTGTTAGGAAGAAGCTCTCCTTCTGCCTTAGAACAGATGACACTCTCCTAAATCCTTAGAAGAAATGAAGCTCTTCTATCCTCTACAATGCAACTCCTCCAAGAAAAGCCCCTCATGCACTCAAAGAAAGTGGTAGAGGAAGATGAAGAAGAAGAAGGAGAAGAGATATTTTAGTGGAAAAAGCAGAAGAATATAAAGTAATGGTTGTAGCGAGCATGACCTTTTCTTCATCTTTATCCAGAAGAAGAAGCCTCAGGGAAACCAAGAAAGCAAAAAAATCTCCAAGGAAGAAGATGAGCTAGCCCAAACTTTTCTTCTTCCCTTTTCCAAAATGGTGGCCCAACCTTTCTAAAACCTTTCCCAAAAGGTTAAGACAAAGTTCCATTCACACATTTTTGCCTCCTCAAGGCATATTTTCTCATTGAACAAGAAATTCTGGAATTTTGGCATAAAAAATAGTAAAAATCATGGGAAAAATTGGAGTGTGAAAATGGGCTAGCACCTAGGTGTTGGGCCTGGCGCCTACTTTCTAGTATTTTGAGTGCCTAATTTTCATGGAACTGGCGCCTAAGTGCCAAGGGCTGCTGCCCACTTTCTGACTCCTTTGGTTGGAGACTCTGAAGGCCATTTTGGGTGCATAGGTGCCCTGGACTGGTGCCTATGTGTTGGGTCTGGCGCCTAGGCACCAGAGGGCTTGGGTCTAAGCGCTGCTCTAGGCTTAAACACCTTGAATTTCATGGAAAACGTCTAGCGGATGGTTTCCTTGATCTGAGAGGTATGGGAGATTAAATATGACTAAAATATTATCTCACAACACCAAAAATAGAATTTTTTATGTTTATTTTCTCAAAGGAATTTGGTGCCAACATGCACTCTAAACTACCATGCTGGTACATCATCAAAAACCATAATTCTCTTGAAATGCACCCATGGGAGGTTTTTCATGAATTTCCTTGCCCCCGAAAGGATCTGAATAGATGGGTTACTGTCTTTAAACACCATAATGGACATTACATATGTCTCATATTATAAGTGACGCTTTCCAACGACAGGCAAGGCTGAATTATCGCATATCCTGATTTTGTGCCCCGAACATGTACCAAGAGGTCTAGATGGAAGTCTTGAGCTATGGGACTCTATGAATGAATAGTAAATAGTCTCAAGTCATTTAAGTATAGATCCTATATGTGCGGCATTAAAAATTGATGCTAACACTTTGGTTCAATATATACTTAATCTCCGTTCTATAATAATCTTACAGAGGTTATATAGAGGGTTTAATTGGATCATTAATTTGGAAAATTAATTCTTGATCTAGTGATCTAATAGTCAATTTTCCTTCCTATAAATCAGTATTCTTGCTACTTTTTACAAGCAATGGCCTTCCTAAATTATGTCAGTAGACAACAGAAGTTAGAGTCGGAAGTTGCATGAGCTGAGATGACGTTCATAGGTTGCAGAGGCCAAAGTTGGGCACTGCATGAGCTGAGATAACGATCATAGACCATAGAGGCGGGATTTGGGAGTTGCACTAACTGAGATAATGTTCGTAAGCCAAAAGGCCAGAGATGGAAGCTGAATAAGCTTTGATACCATTCATATACTGTTGGAACTGGAGTTGGGAACTACACGAGCTATGATAATGTATGTAGATGGTAGGGGTCAAAGTTGGGGGCTACAAAAGCTGAGAAAACATCTATAGTTCATAAGGGTTGGGGCTGGTAATAAAATAAGCTCAGATAATGTTTGTAGGCTGTAGAGACCAAAGTTGGGAGGGAGAAAACTTATGTAGGAAATATGGATCAAATTTGGGAGTTGCATGAGCTATGATAACTTCTATAGGTTGTAGAGGTCAGACTTCAAAGATGCACGTGTTGTGATAACATCTATAGGTCGGATTTGGGAGCTGTAAGGTGGGAGTTGAGAGTTGCAAGTAGAGAACTTCATGAGTATGGAGATAGGCATCATAATATGAATATGGTGGTTGTGAGCAGTCATTGAGAGGTGCGTTATTACATTATATTTATGATGCATCATTGCACCATATGCGGGGCATATCATTTCACCATATTTGGGGTGCATGTTGCATCAACTTCAGAGCATCGTGACACTTCTCTGTAGGGCGCTTTGCTACTTCGCAACGTACGTCAGCATTTTGCAACGCATGTCATGATTTTGCAAGGGGTCTTATTGCAACGAGCAGAAGACGCCCTATGGTTATCGATAATGGTTGACGAGCAATAGTCGACAACAATCAGCGATTATAGGAGCATGTGGAGTTCGTTGGACTTTTAGTGTGAAACATTGGAACTCAGCTCCTCCTCCAAGTCTCAGGCTTCCCCGGGTTCAAATTCTTGGCCCTCTTTCATGAAGAGGGTAGGGCTCCATTTATAAAGTCCGAGAGAGACCTCCAGGCAAATAAGAAAGACTCAAGATTACTCCATTAAACGACTCAGAGAAATCCCCTCGATCGGACGGCGTTTTGTGGACATTTTAGTGCCTCAACGATGTCAAATTGAGTGATATTCGGCTCGTTGGAGTCATCTCGTTAAGATGCTTGATTCGACTTTAAGTTCGATAAATTTAGAATCAATTTAACCGTATCTTAAAATCAGAATGATGCTATTTACTAGACATCAAATAATGAAGCCATGAGAGCAACTTTTAAATATATTATTAATGACTCTATAAAAGCGAGGTGGAATAAAACTTTTCTCAAGTGGAAGCTTTCAAAAAATAAATTAGCATTACAAGACAAATGTAGTTTTAGGGTCTAGCAGCATGTTTATGAAGAAAATAAAATAAAATAAAGGCCAAAAAGATGCTATGACTATTTTTTATTAGTTTATGCACAACAAAATCTACGAATTAGACACCTTGCATTTCCCTAGTAAAATCTTTGGATAAATAATATATATATATATATATATATAACTTAATTTTCTTTGGATTTTCCTATATTTTTCTTCATGTGGCCTTGAATAAAAATGAGCTCTCGTCTTATTTTTATCTCATAAATTTCACGAATGACAGCATAACAAATTCATCTCATAGTCGGATTTATTAAATCCGGATTTACGTTGTATAAGCGATGAAACGATCGAAAAAATATGACAAAATGCGAAAAAATTGGATTTAATGAAGCCTTGGAGGTATTTTTTTTATTTTTTATTTTTATTTTTGGGTGGATTTAAGTTAAATTCATGAATACATTCAATAAATAAAATGCTGTCAAACAACACATAAATGATAACTTGGGTGATGAGGTCATGGAAAGCTTCAAGGCATTTGAATTAATGATCAATTAGGATAAATTAATTTTAAGCTACACGACAAGAAATATATATAAAAAAATGTTTATTCCAATGATTTTTTTTTTTCAAACACATTAAATAATCTTAATGGCCATAGTAATCATCGATCACAGGTGTAAATTTTACACTTCACTAAGAAATTAAATTCTCACTATAAAATCAAAGCCAATTCAGCTCATTTCACAAGCTTGTGAAGCCATGGAGTTACAAGCTTTCAATAGAGCATGCAGAAGATTCAAGCCACACATTCTGATGACTCTGGCACAGATTGGCTATACTATTCTCTACTTCATCACCGAAGCTTCTTTCAATCGTGGAATGAATCCACATGTTTACGTGACTTACAGACATATCGTGTCTGGCTTCGCCATGTTGCCGTTTGCATATTTTCTTGAAAGGTGGAGTTTTGGATTTTTTATAGTTTCATTATAATTGTTTGAATTCAAGTCTTTAATTACTCTTCTTTAATGAATTGTTGAAGTCACTCATAAATAGAGTTTGTTTTATGTTTTTGCAGAAAGCTAAGGCCAAAGATGACATTGGCTTTGTTCATGGAGATTTTTGTGCTTTCTCTTCTTGGGTAAGCTTGAATAATATTACATAAGCTTGCAAAATTAGATTTATAAGGGAGTAAATGAGTGAAATGATCCTTAGACTTTTTAGAAGTATTCATTGTTGTCTAAGACATTTCTCGGTGTCAATGTTTTAGTTTTGCAACTCATCAAGTCAGAGGGAATTTAATCATGCCATCAACTTTGCTATTTTTTGTATAGAAATTGATGCAAGATATGTTTTTATTATTAAAATATTTCAATTCAGTATTAAAAATAAGTTTGGGCCTTTTATTTATTTACCAACTCATGCTAACACATTTTCTCGTTTCAAAACAGGATAAGCCTAACTCTGAACTTGTATTTTGCAAGTTTAAGATGCACATCACCTGTTCTTCTTGCTTCAATGGTGAACTCAATACCTTCTTTAACCTTTGTTTTGGCTATTATGTTAAGGTATGAAACTTTCTTTTTGGTCAATGCAACCCTTGACTTCTTATTGATTGCAACACTATTTTTATTCTGATGAATGTAGATTAGGGCATTTCAATGTCAAGAGTTTTCAAGGATCTGCTAAGGTGATTGGGACCTTGGTCTGCTTGGCTGGAGTTACAACAATGACATTATACAAAGGCACAACAATAAGAAAATCATGGGGTGTATTAATTCAAATGCCACAAAATAAAATCAGTGAAAATTGGTTAAAAGGTTCTGTTCTTACAGTGATTAGTTGTATAACATGGTCAATATGGTATATTATGCAGGTACGAAACTCCCACATGTGATAGCTTTTAAATGAAAATTTATATTTTCAATAAATGTATTATTGTTTTTAAATAAATATCATTCATTTTACATGATATTTTAGAAGCATTTATACTCTATTTTTTAAACTAATTTATGTTATACTTTGTTTTTTTTTTTTCAAATATATTCATCTTTATTAATAGCTTTTCATTATTGTACTTCCATTTTTCTGGACCTTCGATCCCTTCAGAATTCATGTTCGCTCATTCTTTATGTACATATTTTTTGTACCCCAATTCTCTTCTTGAATACGATTCTTCAATAAGAATAAGAGAATTAAACACAAAAGTAAATATCATTTATTTCATAATTATACCTTCAAAAATTGAAATCCTTAGATTTCTACGTCCATAATTTTTATAAATAAGGTGTAGCGGACTCTACGTCATTCCATATTTTCTTTGCATCTCTTCTCGTCTGAATCGATTGACTTTTAAATGCCTCTATGGAGAACCTCTCGAATCCCCTTAATAAGCTCCCGAGTAGAGATATGATGTATGTTGCCATCGGGAAGCGGGTGGCATGAAACCATCCGCAGGGAGAATAAATTGGAGGATGATAGGAATAAGAAGAAAGTTGTTACTACAAAACAAAAAATTAATGAACCGACAGACAAAGTGGGTTCATTTGACTCTCTTCAAGGTCCTCAATGGAGGAAAAACCGAGTGATTGATGGTGGTAAACAAAGCAGCCAGACTACTTGTCTGTTGGCTTAACCTTTTGTAGTGGCTTGAGTCTTGTCAAGTGAATAGACTGCGTAGGAAGCTACAAGAAAGCCAATGATCATCCACATAAAGGATACTTTCATTTGAATTTTTTATATTATAGATAGATCATATGTGATTACACCACAATCACATAAAATTTTAGATCTTTTATCAATGGTTGTAAAAATATATCACTTTTTTAAGGGTATAATAAGTGTGAGAAAATAAACAATATAGGCATGCACATCTCATGGTAGGTTGAAGGATGCAACTAGCACAATCTAACTTGAATAAGATGAGGCAGTATAATTGTATGGCATGAAATTATTAGCACATAAATCAAGTTTGATGTTACATGGGCCAGGGATAAAATTAGGATAAATACGATTGAAATGCTTCCATATTGGCCTATAAAATGGATGACTACAAAATTTCATTCACTCACTCTTTCATGGTGTCAACTCATATGTTTAGTAGCATGCATAAATATGTGTAATCTTTGAAGACATAAAATAAGTGTCAAGTATAAAAAATGTTTGTAGGAAATTTCAATCTTTTTTAGTTATTGTCTACTTTGTGGCCTGAATCTCAATGCCTCATAAAATTTGCATGCAATCTTCATTGCATCATCCTTATATTATAACATACAATCACTAGTACAATAATCTATTTCTTATGAGTTCAAATCAAATTAGGCTACCGATTTCTTTTTTTTTTTTATAAATTCTCTAGAACCAATTATTTCTTTTGATTAATCTTTTTTTGATAGCTCTATAAATTGATTGAAGCAATATCGTAGTTTACTGTATTTGATTTTGATGCTCAATATTTTATCCACCAAATAAACTTTTTTTAATGGTAAACACAACCTTACCATAATGGCCAATTGCATTGCATTCAATAATTGGTAGAACTTCTGAACTTCAATATATAATGGCTCCGTCTCTATTAATATAATAAGTTGATCACTTGTTATACCAAACACCACTTTTTCATATCTTTGGAGCCATGTTCCTTAGAACAAGCAAAGCTCATTAAAACACCAAACTAAGTATTGATATGTGGATCCTACATATCATGTCAAGTCTAAAATCAATAATTTTGATTTGAGCCCCCCATGATACAGATCTAACTTAATTTTTTTCCGGTATTGAGTATACTTGAATCATGCGTATCACACATGGACATCAAACTTTTTTTTTCTTTGAAAGATAAATAGAAAGCAGAGTTGTTATGCATATGAAACACTTAAAACTATTCGTGAACTCATCGGTTAATCCTTTTCTGCTAAAATATAACCTATTATATTCATGATCTTTTGCTATGAATATCCAAATGGTATTAAATATGTGAGAATGAATGTCTAGAAAAAATCACAACTAATAGGATATATATCGAGCAGTTATATTTCTAGAATGTAAAAGGCATCTATATGGAGTCATGTTAGCTTTAGATGAACAGTAAGCACTTATATACCAAATTTTGTTACCTTAATAAACTTTATGACTAATATTATTTTTTGTATGAGACTTAAATGTCATGGGAATGTTTAAATATAACTTTATTCATTCCTTCAAAGATTATAAGCTATAAATATAGTTACGAAAAAACTTTTGATTAAGCTTCAACAAATAAGCTAACTATTTGTAGATTTTTTATTCATGTATCACTTTATCTGAATAAGTGGTTTTAATAAGTCAGCCTAATAAATTTGATATTGCTTAGTTTGGCTCTTTAGATGCCATACCACTCAACATATCCTGGGTTGTTTAAAATGATTCTAAGTCACTTAATGAATTTATTATATAATTCTCTCTTATATAGCTTTTATGAACTCTTAAAACATTAAGTGTGCTAGTAACCTCAATATAAGGCTTTTACTATTAAATAACCCTAAGTGAACCATTGATTACCCATAGGCCTATATAGTGATAGTAAATTACCTCATAAATGTTAAAAATCTATGCCTAAGTAAATCCAAACTTAAATAAATTGAAGCCAAATCAATTTCAAAATTAAAAAAACAAAATTTGTATTCTCAAATATAACCTAAAAGTTAGTAGAAGTAACCCCTAAATGCAAATATAGGATTTGTTATATGAAATACAAAAGAAAAGCTAATTTAAGCTACAAATTGAATAATTTTTCCTACATTTCAAATTGATAAAATATAAAAATTAATGGATTTAAAATAAATAAAATCTTCTAAAAGTAAGCGAGGAGTCCTTAGATTCTACAAAAAAAAAATTGCAAATTTAGTTGCAATAGGGCAGAGATGGTGGAAAGAAAGACGCAAAAGAAGGTGATAAATGAGGGTTTTAGCTATCGGGTTTGTTATAAAACATATTAATGATGACATTCTTATCAGATTACTAATAATAAAATTTTCTAACTAATTTTTCACTTGAAATTCCACGAAAGACAAGTGATAAATGAACTAAATTTTTCTTTGTAGGAATTTCTATAAAAAAATTTTAACAGAAAATTAAGTCACAAAAATAAACGATAATTAATGGTTCATTTAGTGCTCCATTAATTCAATCAATTCTTCTTGCTTTTTTGTAGTGACATGTTTTGAAATAAATCAGAAGTCATAAGCTTTACATTAGAAAGGTTTAACCTCATGTTGTGGACATGCAAATGTTCATGTTTTGTATTATTTTTTAGCCATTCCTTTTAAAATGTGATATTTTAAACTTTAAAATATGCATTTTTGGAAGATTTATAACAATATATGCTTATGAAAAGTCAATTCTTTTAAATGTTATCATGTAGTATTAACTAAAACATTTAGGCTTATAATTCATTACCATAACAGGCCATAACCCTACAAAAATATCCAGCACAACTTTCACTTACTACATGGATGAGTTTCATTGGAGCAGCTCAATCAGCAGTTTTCACCTTATTTGTAGAGCACAAAGCGTCAGCTTGGATTATTAAATTTGACATTGACCTGTGGAGCACACTATATGGTGTAAGTGAAACATCAAATAGAAACATTGTTTTAAAAAAATATGCTCTAATAAAAATTTTATTGTAGGGAATCATTTGTTCTGGTATAATAATCTACATTCAGTTGTGGTGCACAAAAGAAAAAGGGCCTGTGTTTGTCACTATGTTCAATCCAGTCTCAACCATATTAGTGACTCTTTTGGCATATTTTGTTTTTGGGGAGAAGCTATTTATAGGGAGGTAAGATTTACGTATTTTAGTTGATGAACATGAAAAAAAATTCAAGTATTAGTCATTCTTTCTTCTTTTTTTTTTTTTTGCTAATTATTTTTTTTATTATTAAAGCATAATTGGAGGAGTTATTGTCATTATTGGCCTTTACTTGGTGTTGTGGGAAAAAGAGAGTGATGAAGATGGAATGAAGCCACAAACACAAAACAAGAATGATCAGAAGAAGGAAACTTCTACCGAGGAACCATAAATGTTAGTTTTTTGGATTAAAACTAATATATGGTTAACTAAATTTTGAATTTGTAAGAAGTGTAACAACGTTTTAGTTTCCAAAATAGTAAGAATTTTTAAACTATGTGACTAATTGAGGACAATAGCTTAATATTTTGTGTTTATACAAAAGAACATGAAAAAGGCAAAATAAATTGCTCTCAACTTAGTCTCTATAATTTTAATTTGGTTGCTATTATTAGATTACCCATGTTATTATGGGCATATTGCAAAAAAAAAATATTAAAAAATTGATTCAATTGAATATGTTCAAATCTTAATGTTCAAATTTCTCTAGACAACTTATTTGTGAGTGACTTCTTTGTTGTTCCAATGCAACTTTCAATATTCGTTTATTATGTGCTATTTTTTTTTTTGTTGATGTTAAGAGTGTTTTACTTCTTAGCTTTCTAAAAAAAATATTGCACATAAATAAATAAAATTTTTACAAAAAGAAACAATATTTTTATATGAGAAATTTGGAGAAAAAAAGTAGGTAAGTTAGTCTAGTTAAAATGATTCTATCAGTGTAAATATCTTATCTTTGAAGTAAATTTCAATTCTTAAAATATGTTTCTTTTGTAAAATGTTACTAAGGAAATATCTGAGACCTAAATTAAATAATTATGAGAAAATTTAAAATAATAAAGATAAGAAAAATAGAAACTAAAAACTTATATCTTATTATCATCGCTTATATATTTCAGTGTAATATTAATGAAAGAGATCTACAGAGAAATTAGTAATTTTAATTTTAGGTATTATACCTAGTGACAACATCCCCCCTCTTTTAAAATGAAAATCTAAGGAAACAAAAAATTATAGTGAAATCACCAAAACATCATTAATAACTTTTACTATAAAGGATAATTTGCATAAGGTTACATAACATTTCAATTTTTCCTTACTTTGTGAAGTTATTCATAACAAATGGTTAACAAGAATAATCCTAGTTGCATAGATGATCCCTCAATAACATCATGTCCAAACATAAGTTTGCTCGCCAAACTTCCAACTTCTCATACCAATCATACTAATATAAGCAAAATAGTAGAATAACTAGCTAAGTTCTTCTCTCATAAGATGTTTTCATGGCCCAATACCTAGGCATCATTGATCTCATCCATCCTATATATGTGTGTATGTTATGAAAAGACAACCATGATCTCATGCAATAACTTGATGCTTGGCTTAGTATAAGCTATATAATCTTAGTTACTTCTCAACAAATGATATTACAAACCTAAATCAACAATAATATTTAAATTAACATCTAACTACTTTACATCAATTAAAAAAGATAATACATAAATTACAAATAATTAACTCACTATTAAAAAACATAAATAAAAAACAAACAAGCTAATTCATTGAAATAAAGAAACAAGAGTGAATGACATTAAATTAGTATGCTTGCTAAAAAATTACAAATACATTAATTTAACAAAAAAAAACAAAAAACTAAAAAAGTATTAGTTGATCAAAATTAATTTAAATTCTATATTATATTCATCATAAAGTTTAATATCGAGTGCTTAACAAGTTACTCCTCAAATAACTAAAGAGTTTAATCGTAAACATAAAGAAATGAATTTGAACATTTTCAAGCCTTCTTCATCTAAACGTACAAGATATTAAAAACATTCAAATATTTTCAGTCATTAATTTGAACCAATTTGATCGAGTACTAATCGAGTTCATTGACCCCACTGATTCATTTACCGCCCTAATGATGAAAAATGAAAGTCATAAATTGAAAGAATATCAGAAGTTCGAGCTCGCTCTTATGACGTAGCAAAAATGTGAAAATGAAACAGAGAGAAGATATATATTACTAAACTTTTTTTTTTATTTACCTACCTCACACACATACAAAGGCAGATTTACATAAATACCACTTAATTATTATGTATTTGCATGCGCTTCAATTTTAACGTACGTCGCCATACCTATGCTTAAAATGTTGTATCTAACTTCTTAAAAGTTAAAATTGTGATATTTTTTATGTGAAGCTATAAATATAAAATTTAAAATTTAGGGTTAGATATGTAAATATGTAGGAATTCGGTGGTAGGTATGTAAATGACCCAATATATAACAAAATAGGTAGTACATGAAATAGGGTATAATAGAAACATTCGGCTGCAAGCAAGCTGAAGTTACTTATAATATTTAATCCAAACTATTCACTTCAAAAACATTGGCTTATAGAACACACTATATATACACTATATATATATATATATAATGCATCATTCTTATAGATAAAATATGCATGCATTTGCATAAACATTGTTGATGATGATAGGTGGCAAAATTATTCAGTATCAAAGTTAGTGTAGGTATTAGCATTGATATTAACTATGTCCATCACTTTTAAGGAAATGTGTACATCAACACTATTGAAAATCATAGAAGAAAAAATTGGCAAATGTCAGCATATATGTGATGGTGTGTATCAACTTTTTAAATGGTAGCATGCATTGACATTGTTGGTGATTGCATCTAAGATAGTTGGAAGGCATTATTATACTTGGGTGGCAATAATCTAGCAATAATGATTGAGAGAACTTAGGTAAAAGTGATCCAAATATCATTAGTAGGGTGATAATTACAATAGTTCATAGTTAAGCAATAATGCTTATGTGACTTGAATTAGACGTTGGTGGTTTGGAGTCACGCTCGAGTGAAGGTTATCTTACAGCTTAGGTCTAGTAATGATGATCAAGATGTAGAAGTCAAATACTGGTGATTAGGCAATAATGATCTACTAGAGGATGGTCAAGTGATGGCAGTCTGACTATAAAAATTAGGCAATTGCAATCCAATGATGGGGGTTGAGTGAAAACAATCCGACAACGGATTTCATGTAGATCCTTAAGATTTTTTAGAACTCTTATCTCTTCCTAAATTCAATTCTAAGTATTTCTCATATAAAAAACGGATGTCTATTTACTAAATTATATAGTGCTAAATTGCATTTGTTGCTTTCACCATTGCTCCCATGTGAGTTTACCGCATAGTTAAAAAATTTGAGTTGATTTGGTTACTGGGCAAGATGAACTTGCATCGTGTATTGTGAGGTCTGATCTTTTGAAGGATTTTTTGTTTATGATGATTTTTAGTGTAAATGATCCAACTCTGACAAACCCAGATGAAGGTCTGACTAGGCCGCTAACAATTGCAGATCGGATGTTAGGTGAGGGCTTTTGGCTTTCAAGTAAGGATGGTAGAGTCGATCGCCCCGACAATCCTACACTTCTCTCGAAGGCATGTGAGGAAGCTGCCAAGGGGGACTTGACGTCCCATGCATTGTTGGTTTACTGTCTGGACAAGGTTGAAAGTTCTTTAGATTGTCTATAGGGATCCAACGTAGTTAGAAGATGCATGGCAGCTCTCTTGCGGATAACGTGGAGTATATGGTAATGACTAATTATTGGAAGCTATTGGACGTTCAGAAGTGGTCTCTATTTTTTCTGGTGCAAGCCGAGTCATATTGCTTGAATCAGTTTATGTCCATAAATTTTGTATATGAGGCTGCTTCAGCTTTGGCATGTCTCGACCAAAGTAGTGTCGGATCTTCTTGTGAAATACTTTGCCCATTGGACTAATCGCCAACCATCTTGTTGTTATATGAATGCCATTTTTTGAATAAAAATATTTTACTGCCTAATTTTTTATGTTGTTATGATTCTATTGATAACCTATTACAGAAATGGCCAAGTAATTTTATTTTACCTCTGCGCTTTGACTATTTTTAATTTCACTCTATATGTAAAGTGGTTTGAGTCATGAGGGCACACCTCTTCTACCTTTTCTAGTCTCTTACCCCCTTGAGCTTCATACATTTTACTTTCAATGATTGTCTTATGGTGCCTCGATACTCCCCAAAAGATTTTGGATCGATGGCCTCAGAGGACTAGTCACAAATGATCCAGGGGGAGGCTAACTCATTATAAGAGATTCATGGCTTTATCCTTCCATCAAGCTTCAGGCCATTGTTGAAGAAAATTGGGCAACCTTGTGGTACAACGTTAGTATTTTTACTCTATAGGGACCAGTTCTAGTTTGCCCTTTGCTTGCTGCTTTGGACCAGTCAGCACTCCATCTTTGCTAATTATGGAGTCATCCTAATGCAATTGAAACCTAATTGTGGCTTTCATGACCTTCATAATATTTTATTAGCGGTGAGGAATTCAATGATCTATTAACTTGTGTAGCAACTATTATCATCCAGGGTTGGATAAGACAGGTTTTTTTAGTTTTATTTGGTTGGTAAATTCCAACTTTTAAAGTTAGAGAATAAGTGAAGGACAGGAAGCAATGATTTTTCTTGACTTCCTTCCTAAGAGGGTGGTTCATTCAAATATTCACATGGAGAGGCCCCTCCAAAAGTGAAGGCGAAAGCATCAGTGAGGGTACTAGATTGAGGGGACTAAACTATTGGTTCAACATTACTTGGAGTCGGCACTTGTTGATAAGGTACCACGGCTAAATGTTTTTGAGTCAATGTTTGAGGCTGATTAGGAAGCCTCATACGTCAGTTAGGCTGGAGAGAAGTAGCTCTGGCCACTCAGATAGCAAAGAACAAGCCTCACCCGGCTGTTGTCAGAGCGACAAAACGATTGACGCCTACGGGTGGTGTTTAAGCTATAAGGCCTGAATGTTTGGTGGGTGCGGATCTTATTTACTTAGTCTAGCATTCCAATGTAGTTTTATTTCCAAAAATGAGAATATATGAATTAAGATTAATCAAGAGATCAATATAGTTGGAGACGGTTAAGAGTTCTCTATCGATTGTAGGTCCTCGAGGCATATACCTGTCAGATGCTGAGAGAGTACAAAGTCGAGAAGAGCTGAGCCACCATGAGGGGGGGTACTTTGATCAAAGTATAGGTGATAGAGCTCTCTAGTCCCACTTCGAGATTCCTAACAATATATTTTGGGGACAAGGTCAGCCATACCATTCTTGTTGACTCCTATAAGAACACCATCAGAGCATTAAGGGGACTATTCGGTGGAACCGTCAATGGAACTGCGTACCAAGTTAGGTTAGTTTAAGTTGGCTCATCCTAAGGAAAAGTATTGTTAAAAGGAAAGGCCCTTTCAACCAACTCGAGCAAGCTACGCCCTTGTTGTCTTGAAAGAAATGCAAGGGGCCCATGTTCAGGTGTATTCCCATGAAATCTGAGGAGACAAAAGTAAGCACTACCCCAGGTGGCAATTTTGTCTTAATAGATCTTCACAAATACTAGAATTTTGATTGCCTAGCTGCAACTCAGTATCTCATTATAATGGCTGAGGTCGTTTGGTCTCTTACCCTAGAGAAGGCTTTACTAGAATAGAGCTTGGCCAGCCTATGTTGAATGACACACTTATACAATTCGATGGCCTGACAAGCATCTCATACCTAATTATACATTCTACATGTATTTTTGACAAGATGTATTTTCTTGTTCCACTACTCATTTGTAGCTTCTATTATTTTTTTTCAATTGATTTTGTCATATTCCAATTTCACCCCACAGTAAATCTTTCTGCGACTTCCAATTTTTTTTCCTGATCATGACTACCAAAGAATGCTTTCTCGCTCCAAATATTCGGGACAGAGCCCCAAAGAAATTCAAACTACAAGCAATAGAAGCTTATAAGGGGCAGTCGGACCCCAACGACCATATGGCTGCTTTTGAGTCGGTTGTGTTCCTAATTAAAATCTCAAACATATTTAAGTGTCATATGTTCTTCACCACCTTGAGATTTTGCCCCTAAAGTGTTCCACAGACTCCCGACCGGTAATATAGGCTGCTTTACCGATTTCAAGAGGTTGTTTTTGACACATTCGCCATCGCCTAGAGACCCTCTAAGAGCATTCAATCCTTATGGTAGCTCAAGCAAGGAGAACATGAAAGCCTCTTCACATTTATCACGCACTTCCAAAGGGAGAAGTTGGAGGTAAAAGACCTCAAAGTTGACGTGGTCGTGGCTGCCTTGAAACAAGCCATGTGATCCAAGAGACTCACCTATGACCTCGACATCCATGAGATTCAATAATTAGTAGAGCTGTTGGAAAGAACCAACAAGCACATTTTGATAGAAGAAAACACCTCCATGATGGAACAAGAGGTCCACTATGCCCTGAAGAGAGCTCCCCCTATCGACGAGTCGAAGAGAAGAGAGGAACACAAACTAAATGTCCGACATCGTTTCGAAGAAGGACAGTCCTCTTGAAACAACAAAGGAATAGGATAGTGCCAGCAGCACAACAGACCGGTGAGGAATTGGGACTCTCAATTAAATCAGCACCACGAAAGGCTGGTACAACGCTACCTACAATGATAAGGAGACTATATGGGTCTACAAGCCATCCATTTGAGGGTATCCATAGTTGAAAATAAGGATGCCATCCAAGGTAACTAGTGCTTCAAGGAGCTTGTGCCGATGAAAGCTAGAGGTTTCCTCCAAGATGGAAGGAAATATTGTAATTACGATCATGATCATGGAAATGACAAGAAGGAATGAAGGCACCCAGGAACCTCATCAGGGAGCTAACCAAGGTTAAGAAGCTAAGGAAATTCATGGCTACAGGAAACCCGAGCTTTAGACATGGGAAAGTGTTGGCACTGGTGGTCTCACCTAAACCTACTTGAACGAATGTCATCCATGTCGTTGGAATAATCCCATGAATGTTTTTCTCTCCTTATTTTCCTATCTACTCCCCACCTTTTTTGCATTGTAGGCAGACAATGTTAGATGAAATTTATCTTATGCTTTCCTTTTCGATTTCTCACGTAAATTAAAAACATATGCAAGATAAACGGAGGTCATGCTAACAGGGGATCCAAAATTTTCAGGTTAGGAAAATGCTCAAGGAACTAAAGAAAAAAAGGGGAAAGTAAACCAAAAAGGCTCCGGAAATGAAGACGGCCAACCGCACGAGTGAGCATCAAATGAAGCCAGTCAGCTGCGGTGTCAAGATCGCCCAGTTGCCATCAAATGAAGATAGCCGCCAAGATCGCTCAATTATGCATCGAATGAAGACAGCCAACTGCAGTGTCAAGATCGCCCTGTTGCGCATCGAATGATGACAACCTGCTGCGGTGCCAAGATCGTCTGGTCGAGCATCGAATGAAGACAGCTAGGTACGACACCAATATCACCCAGTTGAGCATCAAATATTGATAGCCAGTCGCGGTGCCAGAATCTCCTAGCTATGCATTGAATGAAGATAGTCAGCCGTGACACCAAAATTGCACGTCTGCACATCCAATGAAGATCACACGATTGTTCATCAATGAAGTTAGCCAATCAATATGCCCAGGTGGTTCGACTGTGCGTCAAATGAAGATAACTTAATGTCAGCCAGTCATGGTGCCAAGATCGCCCAGTTGTGGATCGAATGAAGATAATCAACCATAGCGCCAAGGTCGTCTGGTTATGCATCTAATGAAGACAACCAGCCGTGGCGCCAAGGTCACGCGGTTGCACATCTAATGAAGTTAGTCAGTCGTGGCGCCAAAAATCACCAAGTTGTGCATCATATGAACACAGTCTATCTCGATGCCAAGATCGCACGAAAGTGCATCGATACAGAAATTCAACCGTAATGTCAAGATCGTCTAACTGTGCATCAAATGACGACAGCCTGCCAGGATGCCAAGATCGCCTGACTATGCATCAAAGGAAGACAACCAGCTACGACGCCAAGATCGTCTTTCTGCACATCAAAGGAAAATAGCTAGTTGTGTCACCAAAGATCGCCTAGCTAAGCATCATTCGAACACAGTGCCAATATCACCCGGTTGCGCACCAAATGAAAACAGCCAACCACGACGCCAAGTTCATGCAACTGCACATGAAATAAAGATAACCGGTTGTGACGCTGAGATCGCCCAACTAAGAGCATTGAATACGGCAAGCCATCACTCGACAGTGCAACATTCTACAAGGGATCAGTGCTAAGGCCAAGTTGTCCAAAGTACATACAAGGAAGTAAAACTCAAAAAGGGCAAAAATGGTGGAACAGGGTTTCAAATCCTGTGAGGCCGATCAGAGGAATTGCGCTTACCACCAGAACTCGAATCATCCTCAGATGACCCTTCAAAGATGGAGTATAGAGCAACAAACACTGAGGGTTTGGTATATTTTTGATCGATTAAGCCCAACCGGACGAAAGGATGATCAATCTCCGACAAACACTCAATACGGAGTTGTTCGTTCAAAATCCCCACCTGCACCTGCCTGGGATGGAATGCAAGCAGTGAAAAGAACTCGTTCTCAATCCTAATAGTCCACATCTATTGCTTTAGACGAGGGACTCGAATACCAATCTATGGATTGTTCAATAGTGGCAAATTGAAGACCACTCTATCAAATGTTCTAGTAGACGAGGGGCTCGCCAATTAATAAATTTCCCCCTAGGAAAAATTTTCTGTCCATACTCCCAACATAGTTTTACGTGTTGATTCCAATAATTTGAAGTAGAATCACAGAGATTATTTTGTAGTTATTTCAAGATTATTGAAGAGAATCTCATATATTACACTTCAATAATCCTAAAATAACACCACGGAGGTTATTTTTGGAGTTATTGAAGTGGATTATATGTGTTTCTCTTCAATAACTCCGCAATAACCTCCACGGCGTTATTTCGGGGTTATTGAAGTGGAACCTCCACGGTGTTATTTTGGGGTTATTGAAGTGGAATATATAAGTTCTCTTCAATAACCTCAAAATAACCTTCGCAGTTCCACTTAAATAACCTCAAAATAATCCTCGCGATGTAGCACAAATGACGGCATATTATTGGATTTGCATGTAGCTACTTCCAGTGTTGGGACAGAAAATTTTTCACCGCAAGCATTTTACCACTACTCGAAGGACCCTCTCTGATCTCTCATTATCCTCCGGTTCTCTTTTTGTAATTCGAGCGACCATCATTTTCAGCCATTGTAGCTTCACAGCATCGAAGACTTTTATAGCTTTGCAATCATGTGACCAACCACTTTTAGGAATAGAACCCGGCTCACTATCATTAAGTCAGTATATTAGAAAACTAATAGTGACCTCCCCTTAAAGTCAACTTTCCCGGCCTTAGAGGAGTTGGCACCTTTATTTTTTTGAAAGAAGATGTCAGATGGAATAGTCCTGATTCCCCAATCTTCAGCAGATGAAGTACTGAGAAACAAGCGCCTCCAATCCTTGGTTGGGTGTTCCAGTCCAACGAACTGGAACCTACAGGTTGTCTCGAATTGGACGTAACCACCCGACTCCACGTGAAAGGAAAACATGCGGTTGAGTGTGTCAACAGACTAAGGAATATCATGTCAATGACAAACCACGATATAAGTCGTGATAGTTGCCATGGAGTTCAGTTTAATTTGAGCGGGGATGACATATAGAGTTGGGCTAGCTGCTCGGGAGCTGGGCAGTGCTTGGGTGGAATGACTTGGTGAAGTGCTCTCTTTACTGGAAGCATAAAACAGGGGAGAATACTTCCCTTTGTTCCTCCCCTTCATTGTGATCTGCTTTGTTTGGATTGCTAGAAACTCTGCCAAATTTGAAGTATTCTTACCTTCTGTTAAAAACATTGTTGCTAGTTTAATGGCTTATTTAAGTAAGGTATTCAGAATCAAAACTTCCTCTTTTAGTGAGGTTTATGCAATGCTGTTAAGAAACCTATCCTATTCAAATGGTTGGCTGAAAGTTAACATAGATGGTAGTTTTAAAAATGGAATGCTTGCAATTGGTGGCTTATTTAGAGATCATAATGCAAGTTGTTTGGGATTTTTCTCTTCTCCTTGTTGTGCTAAAAGCCCCTTGGAAACTGAGATGTGAGCTATTTTCTTGGCATTAAAAAAAGCTGCTAGCCAAAAATGGTGTTATATGTACACTAAAATGAAAGAAACATTTAAAATGCTCTAAGAAGACAAAATTTCTCCCTAATGTTATTACATGCACACTAAAAACATTAAGTGAAAATTCTAAAAGAATGGCTGAACTGATATAAAAGAGAATTTGCATGTCATCTTGATCTCCATCTAAATCTGTATTGATTCTTATGCCTGAAAGTAGAAAGAAGGGCTGGATTCTTACTTTAAAATGATTTGCCTCTTTTGATGAAATTTGAAAGTCATCGTTATCATGTGTTCTTGTATTAGTTGGTATGTGATATGGTTTGCTCGACCGCATGTATTTGTGCGCTTTTATCGTTCAATATATCTGGGGTGTCCTTGTCTGGTGCGGAATTATTACATGCAGAGTAGTGATATTCTGATGATATTCGAGTGAAAACTATCATAATACCAACAAAATACCACCAAATCTATACCGAATATTTCTTCCTTTGTCTGTGTTAAAAAAAAAATTTCATTTTTCCTGGTGTCCTGCGCTGTTGCAGCTTTTGTTTCATATTGTTGGAATAATAACTCTTATCCTTTTCTTCAGCTTCCTTTTTATGGATGCTGGTGTGAATTTAAAGTAGTAAATATGAAATAATTGAATGTCAGAACTAACGATCTCAGAAAAATATTTCTCTGATATGCTTCGTTGAAGGATTCTGCATGAAAGAGAGAAATGGGTGCTATTCCTTGTATTTTGGGGGGTTGAATCATCACTATTCCTTGATTGGTGCGGCGTTAGAGCAACAATTTTACTCATTTCCTTGGAAATGTTTCAAAATTCCATGTTTCTCTCAGTAACAATTCTTGCTAAAGATGCAATATTATGATTTTTCAGGGACTGAAGTAGAGTTTTAAGAGTTAGCATCCCAAGAAGTAGAACCCCAAAGCTATAGTTATCTGATTGCTGATTGAATTTTCAGTTTAGTCCCACATTGGGAACTTCGGTTTCACGTCCAAATCATCGATTGAGAACTTTGGTTTCACGTCCAAAAAAAAAGACTTTGCCTGCGGATGGTGGCCTAGTGATTCAGCATTGAGCATTGGATCCCATACTGAAATGTCTCATGCTCAAACCTCACTGTCTCAAAACAGTCTTTGCCTTTAATATTAGTATTTATTCTTAAAGAACTGTAAATTAAAAGCTTCTCCTTTTTTTGTAATTTCTATGTTTGAATGGCTAAAGTTTTAGACACTCTATCGAATGCAACAGGCTTATAGATATTCTGAAGGGAAAAAAAAAGGAAGATTTGTTATGCTTGAGATTATTGTGAAGTAGTCTTCAATTATGTAAGTAATATACGAAATCAGAGTGCGTGTATCGATCTTGCAATAAAACTTGATAATTTTTTAATTGGTGAAGTTCTAATTTACTCAACTGTTAAGCCTAGTTTGAAGTGTTTAGGACTGCAGATGTTGAAAAGGTTCTAATTTCCTAATACATAAATAAAAAAATGGAATTATAATTATTGGAGTTTCTCATACTCATGTGATACTGGTCAAATGATAATTTGATATTTTTTCTATGAGTTCCTCACATTATTGTTGTCAACCAGCGATGTATAAGTCTCCCTTAGCTTATGTCTAAGTCATAAGAAGGGTTGGAAACTCGTATTACAGTTAGTAGGGCTTAACCATGAAATCTTCTATCTTGGTTGCACTCTCCCACTGGCAATATGCCCAACCCACTAAGTGAATATGTGTTAACCTATTTGTTTTATTAGTCAACGGTTAGAAGTCATAGATTACAATATGTTTTAACATTTTAATTGGTCATATTAGAAGTAAATGAAGACCAGACCATTTACACATAAAAGTATCAAAATTCAAGCACAAAAAATCATTTAAAAAAAAAAACTCAAGGATTAAACAATAAAGAAATCACATGTCTTAATTCACTGGATTATAAAGAAGATTTAACTATTGCTCATGGAGAAATAAAACACCAAAATCTCTATTGAAAATATTAATAAAAATAGTGTAAGAATGTACAAAAATTCAAACCCGAGGCAATCTCTCTTTTCAATACATCGCAATCTTCTCCGTACAATATGAGCTCTCCATCCATATGCCTTGCATAATTGCACACAAATTTCTCTCTCACAACTCTCTAAGAACTGTCAAAGAATACATCATAGAAATCTTCTCTAAACAAAAACTAATGAAGAAAACCCTAGGGCACATCAGGACTCTCCCTAAGGTTGGGAAGAAGAAGCCTCCAAAAAGCCAAGAGTTTCATATTTCGTCCCATGTGTCTCCTTATATAGCCACAACCCGAAGTGCCCCCAAAACCTTGCCAAAATTGTTCTTGAATGGTGACTGGTGTACGTATGTCGACCTTAGCGTCGACACGTTGTAGGGCAACTTAATTACACCGCTGGCACATTTATGCTAGTGTAATTATGCCACCTTTAATGTTGCTTCACTCATTCCGGTGTTTCTTCAGACAGAGACCCTAATATAATCACACCTCTTCTTACTTTGTCCAATTCTGTATTTTAGTTCATCAAAGGGCGCACAACACTTATAACCTACAAAACATATCAAAAATACCTTCAAGAAGCGTTAAATCAACATAATAAGGAAATAAAGCACGAGATTTATGAAATAAAATATCACAAATTTGATTTACAACAATTTACATGCATAACAAACATTTCCTAGGTATTTTTGAAGGAAAAAAAAAAAAGGAAGATTTACATGCATATCACTCAATTCCCCTTAGTGTTGGAAAAAAGACCACCTTATTCACAATTTTAAGGAATCTGAAGCATTGACAATGTCTTGATACAAATCTAATTTGCATTCAGATGGAGAAAAGCCACAAAGACATCCTATTTAGGTATATTGTGCAGATTGCTAGCTATTAAAGGTGCATAAAGTAGTATTGGCAGAATAAGAACAAGAAAATGCAAACAACTCATGTGACGGATGGATTACAAGGTCCATGGGTTACATCCTCTTTTAGCTTAGCATCAATAGAAAAAATGAGATCAAAGTTTTCTGTCAGCTACCACACTTTTATATAGTCAAATATGATGACAAAACACAGTTTTCAACTGTAACTTTTCAAAAAGTAGAAAAAATGGAGGTTTGTCAAACGGAAAAAGCTGTTGTGCGACACCGCATCGCCACCCCAAACTACCCTAAACCATATTTTTGAATGAATAAAAGTGATTAAAATAACATTTTTAAGGTCTATTAAAACTATTTGATCTATATGCTAATGTGAACTTATGTAAATTATAGAATATTAATTGTCATCATGTAGGGCATTAGTAGTAGATTAATTTCTTTCTAGAACCTTCTAATCACTCAAAATCACCTCTTTTAACATCTATTCATCAAAAAGTTCACTCATAACCAATTCTAATTTGATGTAGTAAAAAGATTAAAAAAATTTTCATGCATATACCATCTAGTATAACACGAATAGGAGTGTAAACGAGCCGAACCCTAGCGAGCGAGGCTTAGCTCGTGTTCGGCTCGTTTATATTTCGAGCTCAAAAAGTGTTCGTGTTCGGCTCGTTTGCTTAGAGAGCCAAACATGAGCCGTTCACGAACAAAAAGTCGTTTTGACAACCCTAATCATGTAGCCATAAGGATTGGGGCAAGATTTAAAAATTATTATTTATATTAAATTATTTGAATCTAATTTAATAATTTTTATTATATTTTCTTAATTAATAATTTAAATGATTATAAATCTTTGTAGCCTTGTAGTCAATTAAAATTTTTTAAAATACTACTCATCAATATATATATATATCTATAATTGATGAATAGTATTTCGAGCTAAAACTAACCGAGCACTAACGAACAATTTTTTGTTCGTGTTCGGCTTGTTAACTTTGCGAATGAGCCGAACACGAGCTATTCACGAACAACGAGCTGTTTTGACCATCCTAAACACGAATTGTACGAATAAATATTTATATTTCCATTTTCCCTTCAATTCTCTATATTCTATTAATTATTATTATTATTATTATTATTATTATTATTATTATTATTATTATTATTATTGTCCTCTTCTACTATGATGAAAAAATTAGCATCTTGATTTTCTGAAATCAAATGGTCTCGTGTCACGTGACTTACATGTCCTAACAATTAAAAAAATCAATATTAATGTGGGGCCCATGTAAATGAGTCAACATACCATCAAATATAATGTACAAATAATAAAGTTTGTGAAATAATATAATTTTGCATCAATAAATTAGCTTGACCAAAAAAGATGGCAAATAATATAATTTTGATTTTTCTTTTAAATTTTGAAAATTCAATTTTTAGTTTCAGATCGATTTTAATATTAATTAATTAAACCAAAAAAATTAAAAAAAGTAAATAATAATATGATTAGAAAATTAATTCATTTGGAAAGAAAATAACATAAACATATGATATTTATTTTTAGTTTAGCTTAAAATTTTTAATTGTGGGGAGATTGATAAAACATTAAATTTTAATTATTTTAGTTTTAAATAGAATAAAGTGATACAACGACCGCTATACCTAGAGAAAACATTGTATCAGGACTCCGCACGTAGAGTTATGTGCGGACTCCAATGAAATCACGCCACGTGACGATGACAGAAAATAAAATAAAATTTACTCGGTAACTCAAGAGAATATTTCTCCCGTGTTATTCAGGTGTTATGGATGTGTTATTGTGTTATTATAACATCGAAAAATATTCTCATAACGCAATAACACCTGAATAAAACAGAATATCATTGAGGGAATATTCCCATGTCTTATCAGGCCGAATTTTTTTTTTTTATCACCACCACGTGGCGCACGTAACTCTACGTGTGGAGTCCTGATGCGATATTCTTATAAAAATGATTATATAAGGCAGTTAATATTTTAATTTTTTATGAGAAAAAAAAAGATATTTCCAATGGAAATTTTTTTATTATTATAAAATAAAAACAATATTTTTTTACCAAAACAAGGTTCCATTCTCGCGTTCATTTAAATACTATATCGGAAGTTTCGGAGGGCTTAAGAAAATACTTGTTGTCTATTTAAAGATATATGTTTACAATGACCCGTGAATAATATAAGGGAGGTCAATATAACAATTGTTGTGGGGTCATACATGTAATTATGATGTATTAATTTATACGTGTAGATAAATGACAAATCAGCTTTGATTTTCGTGCATTAGGTGATCATCGATCGTCACGAATTTTGAGAATAATGACCGGATAAGTCTTGCTTGGTTAATAATGAACTAGCTTTGTTTAACCAGGATTAGGTATGTTGCTTTTATTTTCTTATGAATTAGAATGCTTAGGTTATGTCAAATATTAAAGGAAATATGCCTGAGTATATCAAATGGGTCGGACACTGTGTCGAAAGATTCAGGTGAGATGGGAATATCAAAGCTAAAAAGAAACCAATCGAATGAGGAACAGTCGACTGACTGACGTGAAACCCATTTTGAGAGCTGGCTAACTTAAGTAACGAGTAACTTGGATAGCTGATCGACTCAAGAGCGGATCAGGCAAAACCCAGTTGATGGTCAAAATCGAGTGGTAGACTGGACCAAAAGACGGCTAAAGAAAATTGACTGACTAGAGAAATATTAAGGGCGTATTTGTCATTCCACAATTATTCTAGTTTCTTAAAATAGAGGAATGCCAAACATAATAGGAGTTAATTTGGTGGCTGGAATTTAAGATCATAATACTTAATTTCTAAATCAATTAATCTCTCTCTACGCTTTCTCTCTCTTTTCATTCAAATTTGGATACAACAATAAATATATGGGGGCAATTAGGTACACCCAAACTTATTATTTGCAAATTAACCACCCTCTTTCATCTTTTTTTTCAAATTCTCACTCAAATATAAATAATCATGGTAAAACTCCAACTCATATTTTTCATTTTTATCAAATTCACAAAAGTTTGGTGGTGGCACACGTAGATACCTTGATTCGTCATTTCGAAAGAAAAAAGTCACATGGGAGATTAATTTGTAAATTTCATTGTTTTCGAGTACTCTGTATGTAATTATCCACATACACGCACACACATACACATTACAGGAATTTATGCTTTTTCAAATAGCAACAATATGTCGGTAATGATAAGAAAAATCGTTGTTTTTAATGTTACTGATAGTTTACCAACGGTTTTAAGCTCGTAGGTAAAACACTTGTCGGTAATTTCAAAACCGACTAATATTCTGAAGGTATAAATTTACCAAAAGTTATCCTACAATTTAATGTAGTAGCTTTTTTTGTGAAAATTCGCGTCGTCGGTAATCGTTGGTTCGTATAACCGACGATTCTTCTATCGTTAAAAGCGACAACATACAGGTAAAAAAAGTCTCTTACTCGTCGGTTTTTTTAGGCAGGCAAAACCATTGGTTATACATCTCTTATGCGTCATTTTTATAACTGACGGGTCCTAACATCAATTTTCAAATGCTTTCTAACATGAGAAAAACGTTGTGTGTCGGGTGGTAAATGATGTTTTGTTTTCTCCTGATCTTTTTTTTTTTTTTTTACTTGTGGAAGAAGGTTAAGATACCCACTATGCGGTAGATTAGAATATGTTCATGGTCCATCGGTGCACTCATTCCAAATTCTCTTCATCTTTGATCGAGCTCAGAGAATTTCCATCTTCAGTCGTCAACCACATCCTCATCGTCCTTTTTCGTTTCCTCCTCCTCCAATGTTGTCACTGCCTTGCCACGCTCCCTCATATGCAGTTGAAAAGAATCCAACTCAACCTTCAGCTTGACCACCATTTTGGCCTCCAAATCCAACCTCATCTGAGAGATGCGGGCCTCCATCTCTACAGAGAATGTCGCAACACGGCTGGAGATCTTCTCATCCTGTGCAGTTGATGTAGAACTGCAAATGCACTAGTGAATGTGTGAGCATCGTAGGCAAACCCGTGCGACCTGAGCTTGTAGAATTAACCCTTCTTCTTGCTTTCAGCAGCCTCCTCCAGAGATCGTATTTGGAAGGCTCACGCTTGCGGATTGTAATACCTCCTGACGTCTAGTATATGTTCTCCTTTAGCTGTTGAAATCTTTCATGCAAACAAAAGTAGTTACATTTAGTTAGAGTTAATATGTATTAACATCAAACCAGCTTAGCTCATCAATTATCTAGGCCGCACGAGATCTGTTGTCGATCCAGGACTGGTCAAACTGCCTCCTATGGGTACGCTCATGTACATTGGCAACGGAGATCCCTCGTTCAATCTCCACGGTCTATCCATAAAACAAAATAGTTAGAATACATATCTTCAAACTATAGAAATCCTTATAGATAAATAAAATCTTACTAGCCTCCACTTGCATTTCGTATGTGGGAGCTCCCCACTAGTGTGTTTGGAGTGCCTCATGCCAACACAGTCCAAGCATATGTTCTGGTTTTCTTAGACCCTTTTCTTATGGTAGTACAAAAAATCCCAAGCCTTAAGCAGTGTTGTAACAACATCATCTCCAAGCCATAGAGGATGTTGATGTGATTTCTGGATATCGTCAGACATGTCCCGAAGGCGATTGCTACCCTTGCGCTTAAAGTTGCGTCGAATGTGTGCCTCGTACTCGATTGCTACCCTTGCGCCATGAATAGTCTAGGCCGAGAGGTAGAACCTTAAAACATTAATTTGTTAGTTTTATATTCAATTGAAAAAATAAAAAGATTACTGACAATATCTGAAAAAAGAACTTACATGTTGTCGACAAACTCAATGCAATAACTGTTGTCTGTCGACTCACGCCCCGTAGAGGCATCATGGGCCTCAAATGCACTCAATCCCGCTGCAGTCGAGGAGGAGGTAAGAGTGGGGGTAGGGTTGGGGGCAGAGCACGTGGTGGAGGTGGGTGTAATAGTGAGGGTGGGTGTGGGGCTGATGGCGGAGGCGGGGGCGGAGGTGAGAGTTGGGGCAGGTGTGTAGGTTGGGATCATGGCGATGGCAAAGGTGCATGTGAGGGTGAGGGCGGTGGCGAGGCAGGGGTGGTTTGTAGGCGAGGGTGGAGGTGGGGTCGAGTTGATGGCGGGGGTGGTAGTGAGGTAAAGGTGAGGGTTGGTGTGGGGACAGAGGTGGGAGTTGGCGTCGAAGTCGTGCAGCCTCTCTTGATGATCCTCTTCATCAGATAGCAATGTGGTCCACACCCCCCTCCCCCGAGTGGGGAGGGAGATTGTCCCTGCTGCCAATTATTTTCTGCAACAAAAAGAATAAATTTTATTAATTAGTGCACATAACACATACTATGTAATAAAATAAAAACAAAACAAAACATAATAAACATAAAACACATAAGTATGCAGTAGACAAATAGACGAAACTGTAAAGTGCAAGTTAAAACTACTTTAATCAAAAGCACAAAACAACACAATAAACCAAAATACAAAATTCTATGAAAGGTACTATAAACTTACTAATCTTTCTCAACATCGTCTGAAGAGTGACTGAATGATGTAGTCATGATCTCTTCTTCAATTGCATCGTCGGAGTCGTACTGATCACTAAGAATAATTTCTTAGTATTTGCCACTAGCACTTTATCAAGTAGAAAATAGAAACATGTCATTTCAATTTCTTGATGGGCTGGTTCAATATTATTCTAAATATTAATGGTAGCTTTTGGTTTACTCGAAATTACAATCACTCAAACAATATTATCTTCTGCTCTAAGTGGATATCAAGATAGTAAACATGACACGCCTGTCGGGCTAGAATGAAACGATCAGATTTATCATATCGTCAGTTCACTTTAACTTCCGTGATATTATATATTTGCTTACCCTTGTTCCACGATTAGGAACAAGATCGAACCAAGTACAGTTGAATAGGAATACACTTCTTTTATTGTACTTGAATAGGATGGTTGAACAACTTCTTCCAAAATCTCATGATAGACCAACTCCTCATCTGATTTATCATTTGCTTTAACACAAACGTCAAAATTAAAAGTTTTTTTTACTTCATACCAGAATCTCATGTGAAACATGTACCCATTTACATCATAAATTTGTCAAATTTTCATGATGCGCATAGGTCCCCAAAAAAAATCTATGAACCCCTGATTTGTCACTCCATTTCTCCAATCAGGGATTTATTAATATATATATATATATATATATACATATATATA